>NC_048595.1:37831168-37833724 GCF_003668045.3 Cricetulus griseus | reverse complement strand
GAATAGGATGTTAGAGGCTGATTGGCCAGCCAGGCTAGCCAAGTCAGTGAATTCAGGTGCAGTGAGAAATCCTGCTCCCAAAGGGAAGTGGGAGGTAATTGCAGGAGATACCTAAGTTGGCTTCTGAACAAAGACACACACACACACACACACACACACACACACACACACACACACACACAACATTCAGACAAACCAAACCAACACCATCACACACAACATACACACACCACACGACACCACACCACAACCACAGACCAAAAGACAATCGACACAGGTTGACAACACACACAAATACTACACCCCAAGCACACACGTGCACAAACACACAACAACACAGCACACACCACAACACACACACTAGAATCAACACATCAACACACACAGCACACACACAACACACCACGGCAGCACGTCAACGCCATGAGCCAGCAGCGACGCACCGCAGCACTGCACAACACAGACACACACACACACACCATCCAACACCAACGACAACACACCCACACTCAGCCCAGAACACTACGCTGTACACGACAACGCCACGATCGCACCACATCACATCGACACACATCAACACACATCAGGTGGCACCAACCAACACAATCACACACACACACATCACGACAAACACACACACAACACACCAATCACACACACACACCATCCACTAAAATCACACACACACACAACACTATTTTCGGGGCAGCGACACTACACAGCACAAAACACACCACACACACAACAACAACACACACAATCACACAAAAATCACACACACATGACCAATACAACCACACATCACACAACACACACAACACACACTCGTCACACACTACCACACACACCACTCCGACAGAACACAGTCACACTAATACCAACACATCAGCCACAACAAAACTACCACACACACAACACGCACACAAAATACACACACACACACAATATGACCACACACACATCAGACAACACATCACACCAACACAACTCACACACACACACACAACACACAAAGAACACACAACACAACACAATCACCCATAACACACAACCACACAATCAAACCACACACAACCACAACACAAATCACACACACACACACAAGACACACACGAAGCAAATCACAGCACACACACAACAACAACACAGCAACACACACACACCCAAATGCTCCCAACACACACAACAACACATCACATATGACCACATACCACAGCAACGATAACTACAATCAACCACACACATCAACCAACAATTCAACACACGACACACACACACAACACACACACAAACACACCACGGACACACACCACAGGCCACATATACACAAACACACACACACACACACACACACACACCACACACACACACTCACTCACCACACACACACACCACACATACCACACACACCACACATACACACACACATGCCACACACACACCACACACACTCACACACACTCACACACACCACACACACACACAAACACCACACACAACACAACACACACACACATTACACACACCACACACATCACACACACACAAAAACCAAACACACCCCACACACACACCACTCACACACACACAGTCACAACACACAACAACCACTCACACCATCAACATAACACACACACACACACACACAACACACAACCACACACAATCACACAAACACACCACAATCACACCACACACACACAATTCACACCACACACCACACACAAATCACACACACAACTCACACACACACATCACAACACAGTAACACAACACGCACACACACATCCAATACCACAACACACAGCAATCACACCACACAGACACACCACACACGACAAGCACAAACACACAAGTCACACACACACACACTACATCACACACACACACAAACCAAAATACACCTACACATCACACATCTCACTCACACACACAACACAAACACACACACACCAAATCACACATACAACACACACACACAATTCACACACAACACACCCACAATCCAACACGGCTTCACACACACACACACAATACAACACACACACACACCAAACACAAGAAATCCCAACCACAACACACACAAACACACACACACACACACACAAACACACACAAACACACACACACACACACAAACATACACACACACACAACACTCACACACACACACACACACACACAAACACACACACACACATCACACACACACACACACACACAAACACACAATACACACACACACACACACACATCACACACACATACACACACACACCACACACACACACACACTCACACACACACACACACAACAGACACACCACACACACACCACGACACACACAAAAACAAACACACAATCAACATACACACAACAGACACACACACACACACACCACAACCAACACCCACACACACACAACACACACACCATCACAAACAATCACTACAAGCACACTACACACACACACACACCCTACACACACACACACACACACAAACCGACACACACACACAACAACACGCAACACACACATCACACACCACATGGAC
>NC_048595.1:35190411-35310339 GCF_003668045.3 Cricetulus griseus | reverse complement strand
TCACGAAGCTGCCACCCGACACCCCGCTCCCAGTAAGGACCCGTCCACCAGCCTGGGCCCATCTGAAGTTCATCAAAGTGGTTAAGAGCCTCTTGGTTTGAGTAATCTTGTCTGACTGGCTCATTAACCTTTCCGTGCATTCATGTCCCCATATAGAAACGGGAGTAACAGGGGCCGTGCTTGTGTCCTGAGGGTTGGCATAGGATCGGGGATGTAATTCAAGTCTGGTGCTTAGAACAGCACCTGACGGTGTTGACGTCTGTGGCAGCAGAATTCCATTTCTGCCTGGTTTCTGAGCCTCCCCTACTCTGTCTTGAGCTCCTGAGAGTATGTGCCTGCTCTGTCCTGGCAGGAGCGGATGGGTGAGTGTTTGAGACGCACAGGCACCAGTGTTGCACTCACATCCATCAACAACATGGTCGCTTTCTTCATGGCTGTCCTGGTTCCCATTCCTGCACTGCGGGCTTTCTCCCTACAGGTGAGGCCTCCTGAATGGGTGGGTGGGATGGGGTGGACACGGAGCTCAGAGCATGCTTCATCAGGCCTTCATCCCTTCCTGTCTCCCCAGGCAGCCATAGTGGTTGGCTGCAACTTTGCGGCAGTGATGCTTGTCTTCCCAGCCATCCTCAGCCTCGACCTGCGCCGTCGCCACCGCCAGCGCCTAGATGTTCTCTGCTGCTTTTCTAGGTGCTGTCCCTGCGTGCCCACCCTTTTCCTTCCTTAACCTCATCCTAGCTTGTCCCCTCCCCTGCATCTCAACATATGACTCATCTGCTTCTCTCTGACTCTTCCAGCCCCTGCTCTGCTCAAGTCATTCAGATCCTGCCCCAGGAGCTAGGGGACAGAACAGTACCAGTGGGCGTTGCCCACCTGACTGCCACGGTGCAAGCTTTTACCCACTGTGAAACCAGCAGCGGGCATGTAGTTACCATTTTGCCTCCTCAAACCCACCTGATGTCCCCATCTTCTGACCCACTAAGCTCTGAACTCTGCAGTCCTGGAGGGTCCACACGGGATCTTCTAGGCCAGGAAGAGGGGACAAGGCCAAAGGCAGCCCGAGAGCCCCTGCTCTGTGCCCAGTGGACTCTTGCCCATTTTGCCCGATATCAGTTTGCTCCGTTACTGCTCCAGACACAAGTCAAGGTTAGTCCCAGTCAGGTGGGGCAGAATGGAGATTCAGCATGTCTGGCTCCAAGGAGGGCAGAGGGCTGAAGGACAGCCCTGGGCCTACTGCTTAGTTCCCATTTTCCACAGGCCCTGGTGCTGGTGTTCTTTGGGGCACTTTTGGGCCTGAGCCTCTATGGAGCCACCCTGGTACAAGATGGGCTGGCCCTGACAGATGTGGTACCTCGGGGCACCAAGGAACATGCCTTCCTGAGTGCCCAGCTCAGGTACTTCTCCCTGTATGAGGTGGCCCTGGTGACACAGGGTGGCTTTGACTACGCCCACTCCCAACGTGCCCTCTTTGATCTGCACCAGCGCTTCAGTTCCCTCAAGGCTGTGTTGCCCCCACCTGCCACCCAGGCGCCCCGAACCTGGCTGCACTACTTCCGCAGCTGGCTACAAGGTAAGAAGCCAAGAGACCATCATAGAGGAATACTACAGAGGGAAGTCTTCAGAACTGCAGGCCGATCCTCGCCCATCCTGTGTGCCTGCCTCCAGGTATCCAGGCTGCATTTGACCAGGACTGGGCTTCTGGACGCATTACCCGCCACTCTTACCGCAATGGCTCTGAAGATGGCGCCCTGGCCTACAAACTGCTCATCCAAACCGGGAACTCCCAGGAGCCTCTGGATTTCAACCAGGTAAGGCGTGGACTAGCTACTCAAAAAGCACTGGCGGGCTCTAGACCACACAGCTCAAGCCTTTTGCCTTCTCTGCCTTCACAGCTGACCACAAGGAAACTGGTGGACGAGGAGGGACTGATTCCACCAGAACTCTTCTACATGGGGCTAACTGTGTGGGTGAGCAGTGACCCCCTGGGCCTAGCAGCCTCTCAGGCCAACTTCTACCCCCCACCTCCCGAATGGCTGCACGACAAATACGATACCACTGGGGAGAACCTTCGCAGTGAGTCCTGGGGGAGCTCACCTAGAACCTGGTCCTCAGCCACACAGGCCCTGACCCCACCCCACCCCACCCCCGTCACGGTTCCACTCATTCCATCACCCTCCCTCTGTTCCTCTGTCCTCTCCACAGTCCCAGCAGCCCAGCCCTTGGAGTTTGCCCAGTTCCCCTTTCTGTTGCATGGACTCCAGAAGACTGCAGACTTTGTAGAGGCCATCGAAGGGGCCCGGGCGGCATGCATGGAGGCAGGCCAGGCAGGAGTGCATGCCTACCCCAGTGGCTCCCCCTTCCTCTTCTGGGAGCAGTATCTGGGTCTACGGCGCTGCTTCCTGTTGGCGATCTGCATCTTGCTGGTGTGCACCTTCCTTGTCTGTGCACTGCTGCTACTCAACCCATGGACAGCCAGCCTCATAGTGAGTATCTGCAGGGTGGAGAGACAGACCCCAGTGGCACCCACCCTGCCCTATCTAGACCAATACTCCTCCTTCCCGGAGCTCCAGGTAAGCCCTGCCCTCCACAGGTGCTGGTCCTGGCGATGATGACTGTGGAGCTCTTTGGTATCATGGGATTCCTGGGCATCAAGCTGAGTGCCATCCCTGTGGTGATCCTTGTGGCCTCTGTGGGCATTGGTGTTGAATTCACAGTTCACGTGGCTCTGGTAAGCATAGGCCCTGAGAGGAAAGGTCAGCTGGTCAGTATTTAACACAAATGGTGTGTGCTGGGAACTATTTAAACGTTTAAACTGGGTGTGGTGATTGCCCTTTTAACCCCAATGCTCAGGAGGCAGAGGTGAGCAGATCTCTGTGAATTGGAGGCCAGCCTTATCCATGAATTGACAGGCCAGCCAAGGTTATGTAACAAGATTCCCCAACAAAAAGAATTGGGAGGGCCAGAGGCAGGCATAGTGGTACATACTTGTAATTCCATCATTTGGTAGAGAGAGGCAGCAAGATAATTCAAGGCCAGCCTCAGCTACATCGTGAGTCTGAGGCCAAAGTAGTTCCAAAGAAGAGCAAGAGGAGGGGGAGAGTTGAGCATGGTGGCTCAAACCTGAAATCCCAAATTCCACCTACTCCAAGACTGAGGCAAGAGGCTCAAGAATTCAAGGTAGCTGGGCATGGTGGTTCACCATACTGGTTTAATCCCAGCATACAGAACCAGAGGCAGGCAGTTCTCTGTGAATTCAAGGCCAGCCTAGTCTACAGAGTGAGTTCCAGGACAGCCAGAGCTACATAATAAAACTCTGTATCAAAAACAACAAAAAGGCAGGCGTTGGTGCACGCCTTTAATCCCAGCACTTGGGATATGGAGGCAGGCGGATCTCTGTGAGTTCGAGACCATCCTGGTCTCCAGAGTGAGTGCCAGGAGAGGCTCTAAATCTACACAGAGAAACCCTGTCTCAAAAAACCAAAAAGAGAGAGAGAGAGAGAGAGAGAAAATTCAAGGCCAACCTGATGAATTTAGCAAGATCTTATCTGAATAACTAAATATAAGGGTTGAAGAGATGGTTCAATGGCTGCTCTGCTTTTTTGTTGTTGTTTTTCCTTCTGGAGACAAGGTTTCTCTGTGTAGCCCTGGCTGTTCTGGAACTCACTCTGTAGACCAGGCTGGCTTCAAACTCAGATCTACCTGCCTCTGGTTCCCTAGTGCTGAGATTAAAGTCGTGAGCTTTTGTTATTGTTGTTGTTTTAGACAAGGCTTCATGTAGCCCAGGCTGGCTTCAAACTCTGTAGCTGAGGATGACTTTGAACTCCTAATCCTCCTGCATCCAGTTATTACAGGTGTGAGAAACAATGTGGGGACCTAGTTCTTCCAGCAAGTGTTGACGACTATCCTACTTTTTATGTGTACCAGTGTTTTGCCCACATGTATATATGTGTACCGTGTGCATGCCTGGTGCCCACAGAGATCAGAAGAGGATATTGGATCCCTTGGAACTGAAGTAACAAACGGTTGTGGTTCCTCCATGTGGGTGCTGGGGATGGAACCCAGGTCCTCTGCAAGAGTAGCAGTTGCTGTCAATCACTAAGCCATCTCTCCAGCCTTAACAATCATATCTTAATTAGTCTAGATGGCCAGTAGATAAGTAAACAAATAAGGTCCATATCTATAGTGAGAACGGAACAGGCCTGTTTGGAATGGAAGGCGGGAAGACAGGCAGCCTCATGTAATCTAGGTTGACCTACTGCTTTTGTGGCTGGGGATGACCTTGAACTGATCCTCCTGCCTCTGCCTCCTCCATGTTTGGGTTCGCCACCATGCCTGGCTTCTGGTTTTTGTTTTTTTGTGTTTTTCAGACTTTGGATCAAACTCATACATGTCAGGCAGGTGCTCTGCCATCAGGCCATATCCTCATCCCTAGGAACCAGCAATTCCTTTAAACAGTTTTACTCTAAAGGGGAGCAGAGATTGCATGGATGGCAGTGTGGGTATGAAGGAGGGGTTGATTCTACTGAAACCAATGTGTAAGAGCCAAAGAAGGTCCAGAGCTTCACGTCACAGGCCATCCGAAGCACCAGCACACCAATTAGTCTCCACAAATAGCATTCCTCTCCCATCCCCACAGTCCAAGAGTAACAATATATTAGCCCGTTGTGATAGTATATGTCTGTAATCCAAGCACTCAGGACTCAAAGACAGGAGGATCACCACAATCTTTTTTTTGTTTGTTTTGTTTTTCAAGACAGGGTTTCTCTGTGTAGCTTTGGAGCCTATCCTGGCACTCGCTCTGGAGACCAGGTTGGCCTCGAACTCACAGAGATCCACCTGCCTCTGCATCCCGAGTGCTGGGATTAAAGGCATGCGCCACCAACGCCTGGCGGTTTGGATCACCACAATCTTAAGGGCATCCTGGTCTACATAGTGACCTGCAAGACCTTGTCTGAAACAAACAAAAAATAAAACAAAATGAGCAGTATATGAATAGGGCATAGTGGCACACCCCTATAATCCCATCCTTGGTTGGTAGAGGCAAGACAATGACTTCATCCACAGCCGTGTAACAAATTTGAGGCCAGCCTGGGCTGTGTAGCAAGTCAGAAACCAGTCCAGGCTACATGAAGCCCTGTCTCAAACAAATCCTAAAATATTGTAGCTATACTTTAATAGGTGAGTGCTCACCTGGTACCATTAGGACATGAGTTGGATATTTTCCAGCACTGATTGGGGGCAGGGGAGCCAGTGTGCAGAACAATACAAAGAAATAATTTTCAGCTCCACAGTAAAAATTTGGCTGCTCTTGCAAAGGAACCAGACTAACTTCCCAGCACCCACTTGGCTGCCCACAAAACATCTATCTGTACCTCTTCTCAGGGATACAAAGCCCTCTTCTGGCAGACAAATCTGTATGAGTTCAAGACCAGTCTGGCCTATATAGTGAGTTCCAGAACAGCCTGGGCTACATAGTGAGACTCTGTCTCAAAAACAAACAAAAAGCCACCCTGAGAAGTTTATCACCATGTTGTCCATCCTCCTGGGACAGGAGTTGACACACATTTTTTTTTTCTTCTTTTTCGAGACAAGGTTTTACTGTTTAGCTCTGGCTGTCCTGGAACTCACTTCATAGATCAGGCTGGCTGGCCCTCAAACTCACAGAGATAACCTGCCTCTGCCTCTGCCTCTCAAGTGCTGGGATTAAAGGTGTGCACCACCACCGCTCAGCAACGCACATTTTTCATTATGTATACTTAATTTTGAGAGAGAGGGGCGACAGGACAATTGCAGTAGCTAGTTCTCTTCCAGTCTGTAGGTCCTGGGATTTAATTCAAATCATCAGGCTTGGCAGCCATCTTGCAGGCCCCATGCACATTTTCTTGTAAAAGGCCAGGTAGTAAGCATTTCATACTCCACAAGCTATGTTCTTATCCTCGTAGCACAAAAGCTGCCATGGGCAGCAGTGCTTTAATGAATGAATAGTATGGCTTTAGCAAACTGACCAAACACCATTGATACCTATCTGGGCATTGCTCTGTGTGGCCAGACACATCTCGAATGTGACCAAATTGGACTCAACAATGCTTCCAGACCATTCCCATGAAGTTAGTTCACCTGGCCTTCTGTAAGGGAAGACCTGGGTGCGCCCTGGAATGGATAAATGGCCACCGGGGATATTGGATGAGCTGGCTGTGATTGGCAGAGGAAGAACTCCAGGGCTCTCTCCCTAGGGCTTCCTGACCACCCAGGGGAGCCGGAACCTGCGGGCTGCTCGTGCTCTAGAACAAACATTTGCCCCTGTGACCGATGGGGCTGTCTCTACACTGCTGGGTCTGCTCATGCTTGCTGGTTCCAACTTTGACTTCATCATAAGGTATAAGAGGGCTCTGGAAGAGGGAACTACCCATCCTGGCCTCAAGGCCTGACCACTGACCCTCCCTCTCTCCCAGGTACTTCTTTGTGGTTCTGACAGTGCTAACACTTTTGGGTCTGCTCCATGGACTCCTGTTGCTGCCCGTACTGCTCTCCATCCTGGGCCCCCCACCACAGGTGACCAAACTCTCTCTCTGTGTCCTCACCCTAAGGGGAAGGGTGGTAAGGCAAGGGAAGGGACAGACCCAATACCAAACTCTCTCAGCCTGCGGTGGAACCGGCCTTAGCCTTTTAGGACCCAGAGCAGAGTTTCCCCAGCCTTACAATCTTGTATTATGAGCTCTGACAGGAGCCCAGCCTACAAACAGTAGTGGTGATCTCCATGAAGGGGCTCACTGGGACTGGGGTCTCTTTCAGGTGGTACAGGTGTACAAGGAGAGCCCACAGGTCCTCAGCCCTGCAGCTCCACGGAGAGGTGGACTCAGGTGGGGCATGCCCCACACCCTGCCCCAGAGTTTTGCCAGAGTGACTACCTCCATGACTGTGGCCCTCCACCCACCACCACTACCTGGAGCCTACGTCCACCCAGCCTCTGATGAGCCCACGTAGTCCCCCGCTGCCACCCCAGCTGCTGACAGCTCTAGCAACCTCGGTTCTATAGGAATGGGTCTAGCACTGTGTGAAAGAGCATTTGAATCGCAGACAACCCATAGGGCCACAATGGGTGGGGTGATCCCTAGAAGTCCCTATGCTGCTGTCTGCATCTCCTCCCCTGACTCAGTCACCCCAAACTTACCTGATACCCAAAGAGAACAGCTACTGCCTATTTGAGAACACCCTAGCACACGGGACTCTTGGGAACTCATGTCTGTATCCAGGTTGGGGTCAAAGGCTGTGTTCTGGCTGCAATGCAGCCCTGTCCCCTTCTGCCCCACACTGTCACCTCAGCAGACCAAGCCTGAGGGTCCTTAGCACATCCTCCCAGTCCTGGCCCTTCACTGTTTGGTGACTCCTAAGGAGGCCTTCTGTACCTCTTCCCACCTCCTACCATATAAATTATTTATATGAAGATGTTTATTTTTGTATATAGAAGCTATTGTTGCTGAAAGTTTTATTTTTAAAGAGTAAAATATATTCTATAAAACTCATTTCAAATGACTAAGGTTGTTTTTTAGATGACTCATGAAAGTTAACTAACAGAGGTGGCTTGCATAATGTCAGGACCAGAACTCCTGGGCTTGTCTAGTTCTGGGAAAGGCCTCAAAGCCTGGTATGGTGGCATATATCCTTAATCCTAGCACTAGGGAAGCAGATGCAGGTGGATCTCTGTGAGTTCAAGGCCAGTCTGAGGTCCAGGGCAGCCAAGGCTGCTACACAGAGAAAGCCTATCTCGGAGGGAAAAAAAAAAAAAAAAAATGAATGAGATGGGGGAGGGAAGACCTCAGATGCTGAAGTTTTATCAAAGTACTTGATAAAGGGTGAGCATAAAGCTTAGTGTTAGTATTCAGGCATCTGTCCTGGCCTGCCCTTGTTTTGTTTTGTTTTGTTTTGTTTTTCAAGACAGGGTTTCTCTGTGGCTTTGGAGCCTATCCTGACACTCGCTCTGGAGACCAGGCTGACCTTGAACTCACAGAGATCCAACTGCCTCTGCCTCCCTAGTGCTGGGAATAAAGGCGTGTGCCACCAACGCCCGGCCCATGTGGATCTTTTTTAGTTGTAGGCCAGCCTGGTCTATAGATCCAGTTCCAGGACAGCCAGAGCTACACAGAGAAACCCTGTCTCAAATCCCCTCCAGAAAAAAAAGAATTAACGTTAGCCGCCATAGTGATGAAGACCTGTAATCCCGGCACTTCAGCGCTATTGTATGATCAGAGGTTATCCTCTGCCACTTAGGGTTTGAAGTTAGCCTGGGCTACATGAAATGCTGTCCTTTTTTATTATTTTATTAAATTCGTTTGGTGTATAGGTGGGTAGTTGGGTGTGTATGTGCTATGTTTCTACAGAGTTCAAGCCCAGCCTGTTCTACAAAGCAAGCTCCTGGACAGCCAGGGCTAAAGAGGAACCCTGTCTTGAAAAAACCAAACCAAAACAACAACAAAACACACATACACACCAAAAAACATAAAGCCAGCAGTGTTGTTGCACATTGGTGGAAATATTGGGTAGCTCGGCAAAAACAAAGCAACAGAACTGCTACAGGCTTTGGATGCTGGCGGAGTTCTTAGCCCTTTGGTTGGTTGGAAACTAAGAATTTGTACATTTCAAAAGATTTACCTGGGCAGGAGAGATGGCTCAGTGATTAAGAGCACTGGTTGCTCTTCCAGAGGACCTGAGTTCAATTCCCTGCAACCACAGGGTGGTTCACAACCATCTGTAATGAGATCTGGCTACATGGAGCCTCTTCTGTCCTGCAGGGATACATGGAGGCAGAACATTGTATATACATAAATAAAATAAAATAAAATAAGATTTATGTAATGACCACAAAAACCTGGTGTCATGTACAGAGAACAATAAATGACTATCGTGGGGGCCAAAGATGTCCCAAGATAATTTGGCTCTAGACGTAGCATTCCAACCTGACCACATCATTGAGGTTCCAATCGCTTAGTCAGCCTTGCAGAAGGGGTGCTTCCTCTTAGGAACATTGTTCACAGCTGTGTTGAAAGCTTTTTAGCTGACTGCATGATCGGTGCTGTCCTGAAGAATGAGGGAGTCTCTGAAGGGATCCAGTCAGAGTTGAACCACTCCAGGGCAGTCAGTCTTGACCACTGACCTCATCCAGCCTGAGGTGAGAAGTTCTTCCCATACTGCTGTAGGGTGAGCTCACCCTGTGTAGCACTCCACCCTCTGGCTTAGCACCTTCCATGGCTCCCCATGCAGTAGATCAAGCCTAATGCCATCCCCCGTTCCACTAGGGCTAGCCTTGACTGCCAAAAACAGCCTCTTTAAAACACACTCCACTTTCCAGACAAGAATAAACCACTACTATTGGTGTCACCGTATACCATACAGAATGAGACACTGTTCTAAAACAAAACAAAAGATAACCTGGAGCCACACGTGGTAACATACATCTTTGATTCCAGTACTTGGGAGGCAGAGACAGGTGGCTCTCTGTGATTGTGAGTTCAAGGCCAGCCTGGTCTATGTGGTGAGTTCTAGGACAGCAAAGGCTATAGAGAGAGACCCAGTCTCAAAAAACCAAAAAATAAAAAAAGATAACTAGATGACAACTGCCAGAGGGGTGGTGACATGCCTCCTGTGTGGTCCTGCTGCTGAGTGCTGAGCTGGGCTGGTCAGTCTGGAACAACAAAACAGTCATTGTAGCACTGGGACAAACAATTCACCAATCCCAGATCCTATGAGGAAAGACAGGGAAGGCCCAGGCAACTGGCAAAGAAGCAAGAAGAGAGTGGCCTGGAATTCACAGCTTCCTCTTGGTCATTTCTGCCCACCCACATTCCTACAGCTGGTTTACCAAAACCAGTCTGAGGTCTTTTAATTTGCATACCCATGGAAGATAAAAAGACAGTTTCACTGTGCTTGAGTTCCAGCCCTGAGTGATGCAGAAGGTGCAGCGTGGATATGGATGGGTTCACCAGGGTCCAGGCAAAGAAAACTCAACACTTTTAAGAATGAATTTAGGGGACCCCAGCTTCAAGGAACCAAAGTACACTCCCTACACCCAGGGCATTTTTATTTTTCTCCATATTTACCATATTTACACTTTAGCCAGTTGATCACCACATTTTCAGAACAACTTGAATGAGGCTTCCAAAGAGACAATGCCATTTGCAGAGGTACCACAGTTTTCCGGGTTTCCTGAACCAAGTTTTGCATAGGCCTTCATCTTCTTGGGAAATTTCCAAACAAAGTTTACATAGGGGGACAAAAGGTATCCGGTAGGTCAAAGTATGGATCAGGCTAGGTGCTAGCTCTCTGGAGCTTGGCCAGGTGCCACCCAGGGGTTGGTTAGGGCTAGTCTCTATCACTGTCACACCAGGCCAACAGAATACCCACAACCTTGAGGATGTTTTTCCATGATTGTAGGATGCAATTTATTTGCTGAAAACACACATGTACATAAACTACATGCAGCTGAGGCACTGAACCTCTGGGTGCCTGTAAGCAAAAGGACACACCCATCCTCTGGTTTTTCTTCATATCACTGGCATCTTTCACCTTTCATACAAACATTTCCATGAAGAGGAACAATTTTGAGTCAACCCTTTTTCTTTCAGATTTATCTTATTTATTCTGTGTGTGGGGGTGTTATGTGTATGTGGCATTCAGACACCCATAGAGACTAGAGACATCAGACCCTCTGGAGCTTGAATTACAGGTGGTTGTGAGCTTCTTGAGCTGGGTGCTAGGAAATGAACTCTGGTCCTTTCCAAGAGTAGCTGAGCCCTCTCTGTAGCACCACCAACACATTTTTGTTTGCTTGTTTTTAGAAAGACTCTCATTCTATCTTCTAGGTATCTGGAACGCAGACAAAGCTGTCCTTCAACCCAGAGTGATCCACTCCCCGGTGCTAGGATTACAGATGAGGCACCACATTCAGCTGCTAATCTGGGGTATGGTGTTCCACACCTGTAATTAATGCTATCACTCGGGAAGGTCATTATAAGCAGGAGGCAGGAGGGTCATTATAAACTTCTTTGGTTTTGTTTTTTGAGACTAGATTTTGCTATATTGCCCAAGCAGGCTAGCCCCATTCCTGCTTCAGCTTTCTTAGTGCCTAAATCACAGGCCACCACAACTAGTTTTGTTTTTATTCATAGGTAACTCCGAGTGTCCTGGAACTCATGTAGACCAGGCTGGCCTCGAACTCACAGAGATCCGCCTGCTTCAGCCTCCCAAGTGCTGGGCGTAAAGGTGTGCACCACCATTTTATTATGTTTTTTGAAACAGGTCTCACCATGTAACAAACCTAGGCTGGCCCCAAACTGCTGATCCTCCTACGTTCATTTCCTGAGTGCTAACATTTACAGGCCTAGTTCGACGTGCTATGTTTGCCTCCTGAACACATGTCCAGAAGACAGCAGTGTTAGCCTGCATGAAAGGTGGAGTTTTCTGTCCTCAAGTGAAAGACTGATGGTTTCAAGCAATTGGATGGTTTCCAAGCTCCTGAAAACAGTTTAGAAAGCCATTCTCATCATAGTGCTGTAGCAAAGCTAATGGAAGCATAGGCTTAGCTTAGTACATGGCCTTGAAAGTTCATATAAAATAAAGTAACCAAAAGCAAGAGAATTAGTCATACAAGCAGCAAATTACTTTCAGTGTTCACTATCCAAACATGAATACTAACTGGGTAGCCTCCTGTTCAATTTTGAGAGAAAATACAAATACCTTTAATCCATAAGCAATATATTTTTATATGTCAGAATTATTTTATTTCCTTTTAATTGTTCACTGTCCATTTTTTTAATAATTTATTCTTATTTTATGTACATTGGCATTTTGCCTGCATGTATGTCTATGTGAGGGTGTCAGATGTTGGAGTTACATACCGTTGTTAGCTGCCATGTGGGTGCTGGGAATGGAACTGAGGTCCCCTGGAAGGACAGTTAGTGCTCTTAACTACAGAGCCATCTCTCCAGCCCGTCTTTCATTTTTAAATCTTTCTTTACAACTTCTTTAAAATTAAGCCGGGCAGTGGTGAGCACATGCCTTTGATCCAGCACTCAGGAGGCAGAGGCAGGCAGATCTCTGTGAGTTCCAGACCAGCCTGGTCTACAAAGAGTTAGTTCCAGAACAGCCTCTAAAGCCACAGAGAAACCCTGTCTCAAAAAAGAACAAAAACAAAAACTTCTTTAAAATTACTTGCTGGGAGCCGGACAGTGGTGCTTTTTCTTGGGGGGGGGATATATATTACTACAGTAGTTCCAGCTACTAAAGGGGGGTGTGTGAGGCATAGCTGTTTTAGCTCAGTTCAAGCCAGTCTGAGCAACAGATTAAGATTCCTTCCCATCTCTCTAAAAGGTTTTGTTTTCATTTTTCTGAGACAGGGTTTCTCTGTGTAGGCTTCACTGTCCTGGAACTTGCTCTGTAGACCAGGCTGGTTTCAAATTCAGAGTGCTGGCATCAAAGCCATGCGGCACCACTGCCTGGCTTTTTTCTGTTTTTAATTTAGCTGGAAGTGATAGCACATGATGCTTTCAATCTCTGTACCAGGGAGGCAGAGGCAGTTAGAGCTCTGTGAGTTCAAAGCTAGCCTGGCATACATAGTGAGTTCTAGACCAGGTGGAGTTACAGAGTGAGATTATCCACCACCACCACCCCAAAAAAGTTAACTCTGGAATTACTAAACTCAGCCGGGCGTTGGTGGCGCACGCCTTTAATCCCAGCACTCGGGTGGCAGAGGCAGGTGGATCTCTGTGAGTTCGAGGCCAGCCTGGTCTCCAGAGCAAGTGCCAGGATAGGCCCCAAAGCTACACAGAGAAACCCTGTCTCGAAAAAACAACAACAAAAAAAGAACTGCTCATTATCTAGGGACTTTAGTAGCTTGTCCTAGAATGCAGTTAAGGACGCTGAAGGACTGAGGAGGGAAAGCATGACAACCACAACCAGGGGACTATCACAAGGATGCATTGTGCACTGAGGGAGTGCTGGCAGGGGGTAATGGCAGAAAAGACCCCAGAAGTGACAGAAGGTAGGCTGAAGACTAAACCAACTCGAAAGTATCATTAGAATGGAGAAAGGGCATGAGATGAGATCCCGATTCCTGACCCGGGCTGGGAGAGAAGATGAGAAGGTAGAAAACACACTGAGCCTGGAGCCAGGAAGCCGATTTGTTGTTAAAGAGGATGAGCTAAATAGATAACAGAGTCACCCGAATAGAGGGGCACAGAGGAGTGGCCGGCAGCAGGATGCGGGGTGACCTCACGGAACAAAGGACAACCTCACTTCCGGCCTGGGGGCGTCGCCCGAGCTCCCGGTACAGCCCCAACCTCGGGCCCGCTACCCGCCCCTACTTCAAGGCGGAGGCCTTAGGTTTTGCCCCAGACGGGGAACGGTCCTCCCGACACCCGGCTCGCTAGGCTTGCTGGGAGCGGAAGCCCGCCTGCAGCGCAGAGCACCTCGGGAGCTGTAGTTTGGGGCGAGATCAAATTCCTCCCAAGTTCCGGAAGTAGGTCATTTGAAACGAAGGTCCAGAAAACGGTGGTGATCCCGGGGCAGGGTTCCCCTTCGCCGTCGGCACGTTGCGCCCCGGGCAGCGTCTCCTCTCCGTAGGGCGTGGCACTTCCACGCCTCCACAATTTGCTCCACCTGTAGGAGAAAGCTGGTCACCACGCAGTCCGAAGTCCCTGGCAAGGGCCCGGGCTCCTCTTCCCCACGTGGCGCCCGCACCGGGATGAACGGCTCCCGCCGGTTCTGCTCTTCCAGGGCGCTCAGCTCCGCCGGAGCCAGCAAGGCTAGTCTCAGCTCTCGAACCACTGGAGCCGCCACCTCGGCCACCGGTCGCTCCAACACCGCCTGTGGAATCGAACCCTGAGCCCCCGCGGAGCGGCGGCCTGTGCCCTGCCGCCCGCTTGCGGAGATCCTGCGGCCGCGCCGCTTGGCCCTCGCCTCCCCCAGGTCCCACTCACGGCGCCCACGCGCGCCCAGCTTCGGGCTGCCTCGACCAGCTCAGCCTCGTCCACGCAGAGCTTGTCACTGCGTAACACGGGCAGCAGCGCAGTGGCCGACAGCTCCAGGAAGCCACGGGTGCGGAGCGCCTCCTGTGGATCGGTGTATCGATCAGGGAGGAGGAGAATGGCGCGGGGCAGGGCAGGGCAGTCTACGAGTATAATGTTGGGGGGCTGTACCTGGCTGTGAGCCTCTATGAAGGCTATGCACCGCTCCTGCAGCCGCCCCAGGCCAAAGGTTACAGCAATCTGAGAGCAGAGTGAAGGTGGTCAGTCCAGAGACGGGAGAGGCGTGTAAGCCAGCTCTGCACACTAGGGACTGCCACAAGCCTGAGCACAATCCAAATGGCGAGGCTGACAGCACATGCAAGTGGCCCGTGAACACGCAAGCAGATGCTAAAAGGAGACCACGTTCAGGTCTTTAAACTCAGTCTTGGAGTCCAAGCATGGCTTCGAAACTCCACATCCCACCTTTCCCCTATCCCTGCTTAGAGCCATTCCCCCCCCCTTTTTTTTAAAGATTTTATTTATTTATTATGTATACAACATTCTGCTTCCATGTATATCTGCACACCAGAAGAGGGCACCAGATCTCATAACAGATGGCTGTGAGCCACCATGTGGTTGCTGGGAATTGAACTCAGGACCTCTGGAAGAGCAGTCAGTGCTCTTAAACTCTGAGCCATCTCTCCAGCCCCCCTCTTGGTTTTTGTTGTTGTTTTGATTTTTTTCCCCCTCCATACAGGGTTCTCTGTGTAGCCCTGGCTGGTCTTGAACTCAGATCTGAATGTCTCTGCTTCCTGAGTACTGGGATTAAAGGAGTGTGTCACCATGCCTGCCTTTCCCATCCCTTTGACTCTTCCTCCTACTTACGACCTTCCTGGTGTACTCAATACCCCACAGATCTGGGTACAGAGTTTATCTCTCAAGCATCCTTGAGCACACATGCCCTCATACCATTTGCAGATGGAGCCAGTCAAGACCACATTCTTTTTTTTTTTTTTTTTTTTTTTTTTTTTGGTTTTTCAAGACAGGGTTTCTCTGTGTAGCTTTGGAGCCTATCCTGGCACTCGCTCTGGAGACCAGGCTGGCCTGGAACTCACAGAGATCCGCCTGCCTCCCAAGTGCTGGGATTAAAGGCTTGCGCCACCAACGCCCAGCCAGGACCACATTCTAAAAATCAGATTCCTCCTCAGGGCTGCCCAGCAATACCTACCTGCAGGGCCTCACAAACCAACTCCACATCCAGCACTTTCACCACAAACTCCAGGCATAACTGGGGACAGAAACAAAAGCGAATTGTGTTTTGGTGTCCCTCCTTCAAGACCTTAAGTCCTACCCTAGAAGCAGTGAGTAGGCTTGGAACAATGAGTCACCCAGACTCCCAGCAGCCCCAGATCCATCTTGACCTCCCAGATTTGGGAAACAGAGGGAAATGTTCAGAGGACCTGCAACCTTGAAAACCTAGAGGACCTGGAGGCTAGCAAAGGCCATCCCAAAGCACCCCCAGTGCACTTGTCTCTGCTAAGACCCATCCAAAACCCCCAGCCTCCTCCCTTTCTTCCCCTCCTTAACTTGATGACACTTATGTTTTTTAACAGAAACTTAAATTTTATGCTTGACATCTCCCTCTCTTCCAGAAAAGCACAGGGTGGTGACAGCTGTCTGTTCTCAGAGCCACCCACTCTCTTGGACTGCCATTTCTGTCTTGGTCACATCCTCTTGACTTTGACACTAATCTGACTGGCCTGACAGGCCTTTCCTTTTTCCTTTTCTCTCAATCCCTTTCTCCCTTAGCTCCCTTGTCCAAAACTCAGTGAATCTCCACTACCCTTGCATTAAAAGGACTCCAGGGGAGGGAAAGTTGAGACAGGATCTTGCTATGTAGCTTTGGCTGGCCTAGAACTCTGTAGACCAGATTGGCCATAAGCTTGGATATCTTCCCCTCTACTCTGCCTACTGAGTGCTGGAAATACAGGTACATACACCACCACACCTGGCTAGTGCTAGGAGTTGAACCCAGGATCTATAGCATGCTAGCCAAGTGTTCTACCACTGAACTGCACTCCCAGCCTAAAGCACAAATTCTTGAAGCACCTGCATGAACCAGCTTCCTGGTACCCTTCCAATTCACCCCACACTCATGTTCTTAGTTAAACCACACTACTTATCTAGCCAGCTCCTTGATTGCCCTGTGACTATAATGCCATCTCCCCACTCTCCTGAACAAAACCCTACTTGTTCTTCCAGTTCTAACACAAAAGCTTCCTTCTCCAGGAATCTACATCAGCAGTCTGCCTATCACACTTAGACCCCTACTTTTAAGTTTAACTTTTGAAACAGTCTCCATAGCCCAGGCTAGCCATAACTCCATAAATGGCCTTAAATTTGCCATCCTCCCCAGCCTTCAGAGTTCTGGGAATACTGGCCTAAAGCACCATGTTAAGTGTCTTATGTCTCTCCAACCTCGGAGCCAAAGCCAATTTGCCCTTGTACTGCAGAGCCAGCCATAAACACTTCGGATGCTCACTCAGCACACACTGAGCATGCGCAGATCCTGTGTACACACTTCGGTCTGTGTGAGAAGGTCAGACTGAAGGAGGCTAAGAACTGAAAGGCAAGGGAAACAAGATGGCCTGCCTGAGACACCTACCTCTCGAAGTTCCTCCAGCCCATATTCCAAAGCTGCTGTCAGCACCTCCAGCACCTGCACAAGGGGTGGTTGTTGAGGGAGTAGAAGGGAGTTTCCCCTGCCCCACAGCCCACAGCATAAAGTGCAGACTCCTGCCTCTCAGTCCCCAGCCTCTCCTACCCTGACCCCTGCTTGGTAGGCTCACAGAGTAGCGGTGCAGCTTGACACTGTTGGTATACAGGAACTCCAGCACAGCTAAGAAGGCCTCGGGTGGCACAGTGCTTAGCACCACAGGACTAGTTACCACAAGGCCTGGCTCTGTGCCCAAAAGTCTCTGGAAGAAGTTGCATCTACAGGCCAACAAACACCGGTGGGCAAATACTTCTTGCCGTTCTTGACCAACCACAAAGCAAACATCACTGTGGAAGAGAGGACAGAAAGCTAGAGAAGGGAATCTTGAACCACATTACATTTTGCCTCTGCCACACTAGGGCTTAGCTTCTTTTTATGTAAAGTCAAAACCCAAGTCTGGGAGCCACAGGTCTAAACTCTAGTCTCAGTTCCACCCTATGACTCTCTATCTTTAACTCTCAGACTCCTCAGTCATGACCACAGGTCTCAGAGGAGTTGACTATGCTTGCTCAAAGAGGGGATGTTAGTATTCAGGCATCTGTACTGGCCTGTCCTTGGAGTTTTGACAGGATACACCCTCAGCTGCAGCCACTAAGAGTACTATGTTCCCTTTTAAAAGGGCCCTGCCACCTCCCATCCTCCTCTCTTTCCCTGTCTGTGTCCGTCTGTCTCCCTCCCTCCCCCTCCTGCACCCCTCTTTCCTCTCTCCTGCTACTCCTGTCCCTGAAGGCCAGTCTTCCCTTTCTCCTTTTTACAATCCTTTTCCCTTAATAAAAAAAACCCCTCTGCTTGAACTCTGTTGCATGGTGTCTTTCTTGAGCCACTTTTCTTAAATTACAACAGGGGATACCAGGGTTCGTGTAAGCAAGATTGCTCTTTCCCCAGTCTGAGTCTTGGGGGAAAGGAAACTCCTTGTGGTACTGCTTCTATGAGGTGCCAACTCAGCATCTTTGCTCTTCCTCCTGTAGGAGGGTGTGAGGATGTGCGGTACAGAGCACATTGACTGCAAACAGACATGGCAGTGATACACCATCATGAGGTGAGACCACATTTTCCATCTTCATGATCACTTCCGGCCCCAGCCTCTGGGCCTCTGAAGCTCTGTGTAAGGTAGGGGGGAGGCAGGCAGCAGAGAAAGCTTCAGCCTCCAATGCTTCCTACTCACTGGCTCAAGGCCTAAGGGTCCACTTTTTAGGCCAGACTGTGATACTCTGTCCTCAAAAAAGAATTATGACAGTCGCTAACCCTGGAGGAGCAGGCAGCCTCTTAGATAGTGAGGACGGGAAATGGCATTCTGTGTCCCATGACCAGCCCTGCCCCCAGCAAACTCTATTCCTGGTTTCAGACAGCACTAGTCTCTTGGGCAAGCAGTGGGAGGTCAGCCACCTTCAACTACTTCCTGTCTGGGTCTCTGACCTAATCCTTTGTGCTCTCTTCCTCTTAGGGATCCCTAGAGTCCTCTGTTCCTGTCTCTTCAAGGAAAGAAGTCCCATCACTTAGTTGAACACCCAAGGGAGGGAGTCAAGTCAAATCCCACCTTTCACAGCCGAGGGCATTAAGGATTCCTTCCTCTGTCCAGAGAAAGAGCAAATGGCTTTGTCTGAGTTCACACAGCTGCCCTCCTCTCTATCCCCCACTGCCCTCACCTGTGACTCAGGATAGCATGGACACAGGCCAGTAAACATACTTGCTACTCGGCTTCCTCATAGGCTGAGTTCACCAGGGAGGCCAAGTGCTCTTTCCTGGCCACTTCACCCTTAGCCTCCTCAAATTCATAGACCCATGAGAGCCAGCTAGGGAAAACCCACTAAGGGGAGGGGTGGGGGACACTGCCTCACCTGTACCGGGGATTGTTGACAAGGCTTCGTAGTGCTGTGGAAAAGGGTGCAGCCTGTCCATGCACAGCCAGTCCTGGGTTCTCCATATGTGGGATGAGCAACAGAACAAAGTGGGGAATGGCCTAGTAGGCCCAGCCAGGCCAAGAGCTAGTGAGGCAAGAGAGGCCTGAGAGGAAGAGCAGAAGCTGTGGAGGCCTGTTTGTGAGGAACTAAAGTTTAAGAAGAGGCCCAGGTCCCTAAAGAAGCTCAGTAAAGGCTGCAGGCACAGAGAGGACCCAAAGAAGCTGAGGTTGGAAAAGCCTTGGATTCCGGAGAAGCTGGTGGTGGATGAGGCCCAGATTGGGAGCCTGCCCAGACAGCGGCTGGGTGGGAAGCCTGTGGGTTTCCATGGAAACAGGAGCTGAGCCTGGGGAGGCCCCGCCCATCTCCCTATCAGCCCAGTAAAATATTTCATTGGTAGAAGAGCTCTAAGAAGAGTTCAAGGGTCCTCGTGCTGTCTCCTGCCTATGCTGGGTTTGGAATTCAAGACCTCTGCCTGCCTTCCTAATCCCTCCCCTATAGGTTCAGTTTAGAACCGGGATAGCCAAGCCTGAGACATCACCTCATCAGGGAAAATTCTCACCCCTAAGTGTGGTTCTCAGAGCTCAGACTTAGTTTGCCTGGGGGGGTGGGAAGCAACTCCATGCCTCCCAGAGTAGGAGAGGTGAGGTGTCAGTTCTAACAAACAGCACACAGCCCCTGGCATCCCTCAGAAGCAATCGGTCCTAGGGAGAAAGGTATTATATACTAGATACTGGGGCATGAAGGCAGTATGGCCAGTTGGAGACAAGTCCCAGGGCTTCTGAGTGGGTCAGCAGAAGTCAAGAGACTGGACTTAGATTCACCATTGAGTCATGGCTATGCCAGACCTGGGTCTTTCCCACTGAGCCCAAAGGCCTCCCCTCCTCAGCACACAGCTCTGAAGTAAGGAAGTCATCCAAGCCCCACCCTAGCTCTGCCCTGAAGCGGAAATGTTTGTCCTTGTTGAGGCTGATGGGAGAATGTAAAACCATGACGTACTCTTTCCTGTGAGGCCAGATGCTGGATTCCTAAGAAGCCGCCCCCATAGTCTAAGGCTTTAGCATATCCCAGGCCCCTGTAACTTGTTCACAGATGGCCAGGTCTGATGACTGGCCACTTCATAAGAAATAATGGCTCAAAAGCAAGTACATTTCTGATGAGTGTACCTCTCTACACCCGCCTCTCATCTGAGAGGCTCTAGAACTCCAAGCCCCTGTGGGACCCCTCCCTGCAACTCAGGGCATCCTTCCTCCCCTCAGCAGGTGCTCAGACCAGTAACACTTAGGTTATTCCAAAGTTTGGCTGGAGGGAGGAGTTCTGGGAGGGAAAGGTATGCTTGCCACAGCAGCCCCATGGTAACTGCACAACACAAGCCTTCCCACCCACAGGCCAGTCAGGCAAGCTCAGTAAAGACTGTGGGGCCAACAGAACTTGGAGGCCAAAGACAGCAGGTGAGTCAGGTGCCTGAGGGAGTTTCAGGAGAAGAGGGCATCCATCCCACAGATGATTCTGATGGGGTGAGAGACCTAAGGAAGAGGATGGATGTTGCTTCACTTGTCGCCTGCAGCAGGTCAAGGGGGGTATAAGTCACACCTTACTTAGAGCAGGGAAGATGAGTAAGTCCTATACTTCTGAGGCTAGAGAGATCTATGGGAGTGACGGAGTTGGGTCTGTCCCTTCTGGCTATGGATTGAAGAAACCCAGAAACCAGCTTCATGTCCCCATTTTGCTGGTGAAATCAAGTGGGAGGGGGAAAAAGGAAGTGGATTTACTGCTCACCCAGTCATCCTCCACAGTGACCGAGGGAAAAGAACTCTGGGTAGAGAGAGGTTCTACGAACAGAAACTAAGCAACCCTTTCCCTTGCTTACATCTCCAAAGCTACTAATCTTTCCTAAACAGTCCATGCACCCCCAATTTGATCTGTTTGTTCCAAAGATACAAGTAAACGGATATGGAAGAGTTAGACATGGCAATATATGCCTCTAGTGTCCTAGGTTGCACATTCTGTGGTCCCATCACTCAGGAGTTGTAGGCAGGAAGATGGAGTTCAAAGCCAGCCTCAGTTACAGAGTTGGAGGCCACGTGAGACTGTCTCAAACACACACACACACACACACACACACACACACACACACACACACACACACACACACACGAGAGACAGACAGAGAGAGAGAGAGAGAGAGAGAGAGAGAGAGAGAGAGAGAGAGAGACTCAACTTCACTAGGCAAGAGGCTGGGTGTAGAGAGATCTCAGCCAGTGAGAGCCACTCCTCAGTGTGGATCTTCCAGCAGGCAGATCCATGGCTGGCAGGACTCTGCTATCTGGTCGCCAGGAAGAGGAGACTACCAAAGACCTGGCTCTGAAATTACCACCAGGGAAGTCTGGAGGTCACCTGCCCAGCATTGATGAGACCCGACCTGTAGGCCCAGGCCCAGCCTCCCGTCGTGGCTCCCTGCTGAGCCTACACCCATCCTTTTCACGCCGCAACTCACTGGCAGGACCCCTAGTAGGTACTGGAGGTCGACGACCATCCCTGGGCCCAATGCCCCCTTTTGGTTCACGAGTTAGCTTTTCTGGGCTACCTCTGGTGCCTGCCCGTAGGATGGCACCCTCATACCGCACAGAACCAGCGCCGGGGGAGCGCTGGGAAGCTGCAAGCGCTCAGTGTGTCCTGGAGGCAGCACTGCACGCAGGGCTGAGCAATGTGTGCTACTCAGGTAGTGAGGCGGGGAAACTGGCACAGGCGCTGTGTGAACAGATACGCATGCGTGTGCGGGAGCTCTGCCTACCCCGCTACAAACTGGTATGCAGTGTGGTGCTGGGGCCACGCGAGAAACAGGGCGTGCACGTGGTCAGCCGCGCACTGTGGGATGCTGTGCACGATGGATTGGCCTCTGCTACCTTCACCAACACTTCACTGTTTGCCGTGGCTACTGTCCACGCGGTCTACTGGGAATGACAAGCCCTTCAAGTTCTGAAAAACAGTTTATTATCCCAGGAGGAGGCCCCCCTGGGGCTCACATCCCAATAAATAAATGTCTGTTAATAAATAAAAGTGGTCCATAAATAATGCCCCCTAACTGGGAGCTAAGGCTCAGGCTTATCTCAGGGAGAAGGGGGAAGAGACAGGAAGGGCAGGCCATCCCCAACTGTAGTAAAGCTGGTCCCTGATTGCCTGGGGGATTCAGCCCAGATCCCCCAGAGAGGCACCAAAGGGACAGGAGGGGCCACAAAGGCAAGGGCCAGAGCCTTTCAGGCACAGGCTTGGGGTCTGGATCACAGCCTGCTCTGCAGGTTAGAACCTAAGCAGGATTCCGATCCCTGAGCAGGTGCAGTGCGTAGCGCAGTCGCTGCCGCAGGTCCGGGGAGCAGCCCAGCTGCCGGAGGTGGGAAGCGAGGTAAGTACAAGCACTGCGGTTTCGAGCCACAAAAGTCACAAGGAGAGGCTCCCAGCCACTGAGGATCAACTTTGTGTGGTCCCCATAGAAGTTCACCTGTGCACAGAAGGTAACAGTGTTCAGGGCTGGGACACCAGACCCATATACCTTCCCAGAACCCTGGGCCTACCGGACCTTCCCTCCAACTCCAGGATGGGCTCTTACCTGCACAGTGCCATCACTAAACAGCATGAGTAGGGCCTGATCAGTCTTGACCCACTGCAACAACAAGGGCGGGGCAGGCACCTCTACCTCTTCCACACTGGGCAGGTCTCCGCCCTGAGAGAACAGGCAGGTCAGGTCACTAGACTGGCATGGGCTGGGTCTCTCCCTATGGATGTCTCCTGCCCTTACATGATCAGCCACTATCTTTGAGCCATCCCTTTCCCCATCCCCAACAGTGGAGAACCAGAAGAAATCAAGATGCATTAGCCCCCCTCCAGGCCCCCACAGCAGCCCACACACCT
Organism: Cricetulus griseus; assembly: GCF_003668045.3. Lineage (NCBI taxonomy): Eukaryota > Metazoa > Chordata > Mammalia > Rodentia > Cricetidae > Cricetulus > Cricetulus griseus. The sequence goes on along the minus strand of NC_048595.1, from coordinate 35,287,762 downwards.
TCATGAGGTGCTGCTCCATGTAGGAGGCGAAATACCGCAGGATGCCCAGCTGAGGCTGCAGAGCACGAGGTACAGAACCCACAGAGAAGGAGAAGTGCTTCGTGCTGGTGGGGTTGTAGTGTACAATCCTGAAAGTGCAGATGCAGAGAGGAGCCTGGTATTATCGTTCCTCCCATTTGGACTTGAAACCCCCAGACCCCTGAACACAGAAACACACACCAAGGTGCAACCCTGCTTGGTACAATAGACTAAATACAAAGCACCCCAGCATAGCACTTACTTTCTATTGGCTGACAGGGCCATGTGTGTGCCATCGTTGAAGAGCACGGCTACACGGCGGCTGGACAGCTGATACCCAAAGCCAAACTTGTTGGAGTAGTCAACCCACTTGCTGACCCACACCAGAGGCTCTGGCTGTGCTAGAGGAGCTGGGTTCTGTTCCGCTGTTACGGGAGAGGAGGGAGTGAAAACATTCCCCTGGCCTCTAGGTCAAAAAGAACTTGCCAAACTATTCACATGTACCAGAGCCCAGCCTTACCTGGGGGCATGAAGGCCACACAGTTCCTCAGTGCACAGAGGGCAGACTCTACCACTGTGGCCACAGTCAAACCTTCTTCAAATCCTGAGGGAACAGAGGGCACTGACATTCAGCCAACAAACAGCCTCCTTGGGCCCAGGTCATGTCCCTCGGCCAGCTACTTCCTTCTGGCCCCTGGTCTCCACCCCAGCCACCTCCAGCACCTCTCATCTTCTGGCTCCTCACCATCTCCACTGCTTGCCAGTGTCCCACGGGGTGAGCTGTCCTCAGCAGCTGTTTCTACCAAGCTGACAGGGGCCAGACCTGCAGCTGCTGGAGCCTGGACAGTTGAGCAGAGAGGGAGTGCTATTAGGACCCAGAATCCAAATCCTTGAAAGTCTGATGGGCCAGCCCTGTCCCTGATGGCTCTCAGGGCACCCCAGGTCACCCTCAGCTGGCTAATGAGACACAGCCAATTAGGCCACCACGAGGTTGGATGCTTCATCAGCCTTTTAATGCTGGGCTTCCCTCAGCTGCTAGGGTCAGGGTGAGTCAGGGGAATAATGCTCACGTGAGCACCTCACCTCAGGCCTGACATCTGGATGACCGATGGATGTGCGCATCAGGCCGCTCACCAAGCAGGAGACATTATCCCGTTCCTCAGAATGGTTCTTATCTGGTGGTGAGGGAGAATACAGCCCTCAGTGTCCTGCCTGACCACATTTCCTAAAGTGTTCATACAGGCAGGTCTTCCCAAGTGCCTAGACAACACATGTTCTCCCCAAGAGTCTACAGGCACCCTCACCTGGTACCACTGACTCAAACAAATATAACAAGCCACTCCAACATTCTACTGCCCTATACCCTCAACCCACTGACACCTGACTCACTCTTGTTCTTTTTCCTGCCAAACAGGCTCTTGGTAACTTTGGCAAACAGACTCCTTGCCGGGTTGGGGGGTGTCAGATCTGGGACTGTCACACAGCTGTTGACAGGGAGCCGATCAGGGGTGTAGCCCTGAGGAAGAAAGCCATGCAAACAGAGAAGTGAGACCCCCAAGGGTCCTGCTCCCATTTATCCTTTGAGGTCATGCAGACGGAACCGTGCTATCTGGAGAACCACAGACCTTTGTAAAGAAGTCATGGCGCAGGATCTGTTCAATAGAGGGGCGGTCTTGGGGTGAAGCCCGAAGGATGGCAGCCAGGAGCTGACGGGCTGGCAGTGAGAGGCTGGCAGGCAGCGTGTAATGAACCTGCTTGATGCAGCGGTATGTTTCCTTCAGGTCAGCTGTCTCAAATGGGGGCCTCCCACATAGGAGTGTGTACCTGTGCCCAGGAATGGGAGATCAGACGTCAAGTAGTGGGAACACCCCATCCATGCATCTACCACCAGTCTGCCAATGACTTTGGCACTCACATGACACAACCAAGTGACCACACGTCTGCCTCGGGGCCATGGCCTTGTCTCAGCAGCACTTCTGGGGCCACATAGTTGGGAGTGCCACAGATGGTCCTGAAAGAGGGTAGGGTGGAGAGGGGAAGGCTCAGACCCAGCCCAACACCCGCCCCCATTCCTGCCCCTGCTGAGTTCAGACAAAGCAGCTGCCTGTCACCAAAGGCCAGAGAGCTCCTGCTTGTCTTGGGACAATGGATGCTGAGAATGGCAGCTGAGTCCAGTCTAGTCCAGCTGCTCAGCTGCTCTGCAGGACAGGAGGAGGCCCTGACCCCATCACAGCCTACTCTCCCAAGGTCAATACAGAGGGTCCATGACTGGTCCCTTCCCCCACGCCCTTCTGTCAAGTACACATTAGGCTGTCACCTCCCACGGTCTGTGCTGCACACAACCAACACCAGCTGTCATACCCTCCAAAAACACTCACCTGCCACACATGCGATCTGTGTTACAGACAGCCTGTCACAGGGGTCTTCTTAGACACACAGGGTATCACATCCTGTGATTCCCACACTCAGTCTGTCTTATATACATATGCTCACAGCCTGGCTTGTTTTCCCCACCCAACACAGGATCAGCCATACATTTTCCAAAAATCCTTAGACTCCCATCTGTGTCAGGGACGCAAGTCCTCGTCCATCTGGGCCACACATTCATAAGGCTGCCCTAGGATGCCACCTTTACCTTCACACATACAGACAGCCGGTCACCCCAGCCCTGTTTATCCCAAGCATACATCATGTCACCTTGCTGTCCACACGCACACTGTCACACTGTCACACCGCACATCATCTGTGTCACATACAGACCGCGGCCATCATCCCCTCACTCACTTTTTTCTCTGCTCAGGGGGCTCTAACCGAGATGCCAGCCCAAAATCCCCCACCTTCAGCTCCATGTTATCCGTGATGAAAAAATTTCCTAGATAGTTGCAGAGAGAAGTGTCAGACTCTTCACTCCCTCTCTTCCCTCCCCATACCCCCCACACCTTCCACCCAGACCCAGGAATCTCACCCAGCTTGAGGTCTCTGTGCAAGATACCCCTCTGGTGCAAGTACTTGAGGCCTGAAAGGATCTGGCGCAGGTAGTAGCGAACCTCTGGCTCCAACAGGGTGTGCCGGGCCTTCCAGATGTGGGCCAGGGACTGCAGAAAGCCACTGTTTCAGCCCCTGCTTGCCTTCCCAGACCCGCCCTCCATCTGTGCTTGCTTAAGGGTGACAGGAACCCAGCTTTGGATATTAGGAGCCACTTCCTTTCCCACCCCTGTTCCCGGTGAATCCCCTCTACTCCGGACCTTTCGGCTACAGAGCTCCAAGAAAATGTATATGTTGTCAGCATCCTCGAAATGGTGCGAAAAGCGAACGATATGGCGGTGCTGTAGGTCTCGGTGCAACTCGATCTCGTTTAGGATCTGCGACGAGAGCGCGAGATCATCATCCTTCCAGGGTTCACACGCCACCATCCCCTCCCTACCCCTGGTCCTCAGGGCCTGGACCCACCTTCTCGCGCTGATGCGGCTTGGCCACGCGGCTCTGCGGGATGATTTTGACCGCGTAGGCTACACCGGTCTCGGTGTCAGTGGCTTCATAGCAGCGGGCGAAGCCCCCCTAGGGGGAGGAGGAGGAGGATGCGTCGGTCCGGGAGCTCCCGGAGAGACAGGGTCGGGCCCGGAGGGCTCCCCTCCACCTCCGTCAGCGCCACCCCAAAGCCCCCGTGATCTACCTTGCCCAACAAGCGGCCCTTGATGTAGGTACGGCCGCTGCACGCATCGGTGATGAGGCGACCCGGGTCCGGCGCCGGTGACCCGGCCAGCACCTCAGGCTCCGACCGCGGTGAGGCACTAGAAGGCGGCCCCGGACCAGCGGGGGGCGCGGGCGGGGCGGCCGCGCGCGGGAAGGGGCGCGGGGACAAGAGGCCGGCGGCGGGCTCCATGCGGGCGGCGCGGCGTAGCGCCGGCCCGAGCTGGTTCTCGGTTCCGCCCGGCCCCGGCTGCGCGTGGCGCTGCCTGGTTTCTCTACTCTGCGATCGCGCCCGAGGGAGCCCGGCGTTTTTATCAATGAACGCCTGCCCCCTCCCGGGTGGCTCGTCATCGCGAGCTCCGCCCTTTTCCTGGCAGCCAGGCTTGGAGAAGCCCCGCCCTCTGCTCTGCCTCACGTCACCTGAAAACTCCTCCCTCTGTCCGGCCACGCCTCCTGCTGGGTCCTTAAAGGCGCGGTGGTAGTGTTTGTCATCCCAGCAGGTGCGAGCATGCTCCTCTTCATTTTTTTCCTCTCTGCTACCCCGTCCACGTAGTGACTACTTGTCCTGCCAAAGGCAGCTCCTTTCTTTCTTCATCCTTCTGGGTATATACTGAAGTCGGAGTGGAGGCCAGGTATCCGGAGACCTCTGTCTGAGCAACAAGGATCAGCGTTCCAGCTGAGAGAGGAAAGGCAGGGGTGGTGCAAACTTACCTCAGTGCACGTCACCGACGCGGGCGGTCTCCTGTAAGCGTCTCTTGCTCTGGAGCACAGCCCGCAGTTCTAGCCTAGTGCTGCCCTCTTTGGGCACTATAGAATAGCACGCTTCGGAGCCTGATTTACCTGCTCTGGGACTGTACAATGGGTTTGTATTCACGGTTTTGTTTTTGCTTTCAAGATAGGGTTTCTCACCGGGCTTTGGTGATGCACGCCTTTAATTCCAGCACTCGGGAGGCAGAGGCAGGTGGATCTCTGTGAGTTCGAGGCCAGCCTGGTCTCCAGAGCGAGTGCCAGGATAGGCTCCAAAGCTACACAGAGAAACCCTGTCTTGAAAAACAAAAGCAAAAAAAAAAAAAAAAGATAGTTTCTCTATGTAGCTCTGTCTGTCTGTCTGCCTGTTTGTCTGACTGTCTGACTGTCTACATAGAGCTATCTGTCTGTGTCTGTCAGTCCTGGAACTCACTCTGTAGACCAGGCTGGCTTTGAACTCAGAGATCCACCAGCCTCTGCCTCCAGAGTGCTGGGATTAAAGGCTTCACTTTAGAATCTTAATCCCTCTGCCGCTGTTTAAGGGATTCTGTCTTTGTTTTGGCCCTGAGATATCCATTCAGGCCTCAGTTTTACTGAAAGCATCTGATAAGTGGCAGGCACTGCCTCCACTAAGGATGATCAGAGCTGTAGCCCTACTTTAGTTTACATGGATTTGCTTTATGGAAGCAGTACATAAGCAAAGTAATTACAGGCTGTGAAAAGTGCTAAGAAGGAAATAAACAAAAGAGCAACCAAGAGTTTGCTTTGCAAAGACTAATCAGAAGAGCCAACAAATACATACACCCAATTCCTGCCACCTAGCTGAGTTTATCTCTCAGATGTCTCTATGTAAGCCTATCTTCCCTCAGACTCTGGTCTCATCATAGTCTACCTCGGTGGGATTATTGCTATTCTATACTGCCCTCCTAGCCTTTGGTTTCGTTTCCATTTCATTCAGTCAGACAGCTCATACAATCTTTAGCAGGCCCTCGAGGACTTTGTGTGTGTGTTTTGTTTTTCTGAGACGCGGTTTCTCTGTGTAGTAGTTTTGGTTGTCTTGGAACTATCTCTGTAGACCAGGCTAGCCTCAAACTCACAGAGATCCTCCTGTCTTTACCTCCAGGGTGCGTCACATGAGTGCTGGGGTTAAAGGCATGCAACACCACGCCAGGCCATAAGGACCTTCTTAAAGCTTGCCCTCATGACCCAAAAAAGAGGTCCCAAATAGCCTAAGACCAGGAGAAATACCAACAACTTCAATGAGAGGATGGGGTAAGGGGTGGTCAGGGATGTCTGAGGTGTCAAGCTCAGCAATTTCCCTTCGGGGAGAAGGTAGTGGTGAGGCCAGAAAGCTGACAAAACTTCAGCTTCCAAAAACAGATTCAAAGCCTGAGCTGGAGGATCGAGTCTAGAGGATCAAGAGTTCACAGTTGTCCTAGTTAGAGTCAGCTGTCAACTTGACAGCTCAGTGAGTGTCATCCTAGAGAGTCTCACTGAGGAACTGCACAGACCAGACTGACCTTTGGCCAAGTATGTGAGGAATTATCTTGATTGCTGATTGGTATGGGATGGCCAAGCCCACTGTGTATGGTGCCATCCCTGAGCAGGTAGACCTGGGCTGTATAAGAAAGCTAACAGACAGCCGGGCATTGGTGGCACACTCCTTTAATCCCAGCACTCGGGAGGTGGATCTCTGTGAGTTCGAGGCCAGCCTGGTCTCCAGAGTGAGTGCCAGGATAGGCTCCAAAGCTACACAGAGAAACCCTGTCTCAAAAAAAACAAAAAAACAAAAAAAAAAAAAAGAAAGAAAGAAAAGAAAAGAAAAAGCAAGCTAGCAGAGAGGTCTGGAGCAATGGTTCAGCAATTAAGAGCATGGAGTACTCTTTTAAAGTACCTAAGTTAGTTCGTTCACCCACACTGACTCACAGCTGCCTTGGAACTTGAGCTCCAGGGGAATTCAACACCTCTAGCCTCCTTGGTTGGGTTTCTTGTCTGTACACACCCACATACATACACGCATAATTAAAACAAAGAAAGAAAGCTAACAGCAAAAGGGATCAAGTCAGTAAGCAGCATTCCTTCATGGTTTCTGCTTTAGTTCCTGCTTCGGCTTTTGCCATGGCTTCCCTCCATGATTGGCTATAACCTGTAAAATGAAGTAAACCCTTTCTTCCCCAAGTTCCTTTTGGCCATGGTGTTTATCACAGCAACAGAAAACTGACTAGAACAAAGGTCATCCTTGCCTATATCCATAGTGAATTTTTTTTTTTTTTGAGACAGGGTTTTTCTGTGGCTTTGGAGGCTGTCCTGGAACTAGCTCTTGTAGACCAAGCTGGCCTCAAACTCACAGAGATCTGCCTGCCTCTGTCTTACATGAATGCTGGCATTAAAGGTGTGCACCACCAGTGCCCAGTAATATTTTCAAAAATTATTTTTATTTTTAAAAATTCTGTCTCTGTCTCTCTGTATGTGTGTGTGTGAAAATCCAGATGTCAAGCCAGATGTTGGTGGCACATGCCTTTAGCTCAGCACTTGGGAGGCAGAGGCAGGCGATCTTAGTGAGTTTGCGGCCAGCCTGGTCTACAAAGCAAGTTCCAGGACAGCCAGGATTATCACACAGAGAAACCATCTGGGGGGAAAAAGAAAGAAAGAAAGAAACAAACAAACAAACAAACAAACAAACAAAGAATGCAGGTGCCAAAAAGAAGACCGAATTTAGGGCACTGGAGAGATGGAGAGATGGCTCAAAGGTTAAGAGCACTGACTGCTGTGCCCAGTGGTGGTGGCGCTCGCCTTTAATCCCAGCACTCGGGAGGCAGAGGCAGGAGGATCTCTATGAGTTTGAGCCTGGTCTACAAGAGCTAGTTCCAGGACAGCCTCCAAAGCCACAGAGAAACCCTGCCTCGAAAAAACACCAAAAAAAAAAAAAAAAAAAAAAGAGCACTGACTGCTCTTCAGGAGAACCTGGATTCAAATCCCAGCATCAACATGGCAGCTCATAGCTGTCTGTAACTCCAGTTCCAGGGGATCTGATATCTCACACAGACATGCATGCAGGCAAAACACAAATGCATATAGAAAATAAGAAAGGGGGGGCTGGAGACATGGCTCAGCGGTTAAGAGCACTGACTGTTCTTCCAGAGGTCCTGAGTTCAATTACCAGCAACTACATGGTGGCTCACAACCACCTTGAATGATATCTGGTGCCCTCTGCTAGCATGCAGGCAGAAGACTGTATATGTAATAAATAAATAAAATCTTTTAAAAAAAGAAAATAAGAAAGAAGACAGAATTTAAAATTACATTTGTGTGTGTGTACATATGTTTATGGATTGCATGAGCGCATATGGAGCCTGAGTTGGTTCTGTTAATCCCAAAAATGGGAGGAGAAAGACCACCGACCCAAAGCATCATGGAAAAATTAATTAAAACAAGCTATTAATTAAAGCAAGCTTTTATGGGGAGTTGGTGGTGCATGCCTTTAATCCCAGCACTCAGGAGGCAGAGGCAAGCAGATCTCTGTGAGTTCGAGGCCAGCCTGGTCTCCAGAGCGAGTGCCAGGATAGGCTCCAAAGCTACACAGAGAAACCCTGTCTCGAAAAAAAAAAAAAAAAAAAAAAAAGAAAGAAAGAAAGAAAGAAAGAAAGAAAGAAAGAAAGAAAAAATTAAAGCAAGCTTTTTTATTTGCATTCATGGGCTGCTCCCCCCTAAGGTGGTGTTCAAGAGGCCAGTCAGCCTTGGATGAGAGAGGAAGGCATGGGGTTACTTCATCCCCTTTGTTCTCATCCTAGTCAATCAAAAGACAGTCATCCCAACATTCTCAGGAGGTATAGGGGGAGAGACACCCCTTTTTTCCTTTCCATACACTAGAGCCCTAAAGATGGCCATGCGCCAGTCTGCCATCACTGTCTTTGCCCTGTGCAGAGGCAGCCCCACCTTGTCCTTCTGAATAATAAAATCTCCTTTGGGCTGAGATGTCTGGTATCTGATATGTCCCGTACCATTTCCAGGGTAACTTCAGTTGTGGCATAAGCCAAGTGTGATGCCACAGGCCTGTAATTCTATCACCCAAGAGGTTGGAGGATCAGGAATTCAAGGCCATTCTCAACTTCATAGCAAGTTCCAAGCCAGCTTGGGCTATACTAGGCCATCTCCAGACAAAAGAAATACCAATAATAATAATAATAATAATAATAATAATAATAATAAAACCCTAACAAGTTCAGAGTAACTGAACAGTGCAAGGGTCAGACCTGAAAAAGCTTTGCAAAATGTGTGTGGTGTGTGTGTGTGATGTGTGTGTGTTTGATGTGTATGTGTGATGTGTGTGTATGTGATGTGTGTGTGTTTGATATGTTGGATGTGTGTGTTTAATGTGTGTGTTTGAGTGTGTGTAATGTGTGTGTGTGATGTGTGTGTATGTATGATGTGTGTGTGTGTGATGTGTGTGTATGTCTGATGTGTGTGTGTGTGATGTGTATGTGTGATGTGTGTGTGTGTCTGATGTGTGTGTGTGATGTGTGTGTGTGTATGATGTGTGTGTGATGTGTGTGTGTGATGTGTGTGTGTGATGTGTGTGTGTGTATGATGTGTATGTGTGATGTGTGTGTGATGTGTGTGTGTGATGTGTGTGTGTGTATGATGTGTGTGTGATGTGTGTGTGTGATGTGTATGTGTGATGTGTGTGTGTGTCTGATGTGTGTGTGTGATGTGTGTGTATGTCTGATGTGTGTGTGTGTGTGTGATGTGTGTGTGATGTGTATGTGTGATGTGTGTGTGTGTCTGATGTGTGTGTGTGTGATGTGTGTGTATGTCTGATGTGTGTGTGTGATGTGTGTGTGTGTGTGATGTGTGTGTGTGTGTATGATGTGTGTGTGATGTGTGTGTGTGATGTGTGTGTGTGTGATGTGTGTGTATGTCTGATGTGTGTGTGTGATGTGTGTGTATGTCTGATGTGTGTGTGTGTGTGTGATGTGTGTGTGTGATGTGTGTGTATGTCTGATGTGTGTGTGTGTGTGATGTGTGTGTGTGATGTGTGTGTGTGTGTATGTCTGATGTGTGTGTGTGTGTGTGTGATGTGTGTGTGTGGTGTAGAGGCAGTTCAAAGTCTTCTTGCCCCTCTTCACGTTGCAAAGACCCCAAGTGTGTGTGTGTGTGTGTGTCTTAGTTACCTAGAGGAAGCCAAATTTGAATTTGAGGAAACAGTTATTTGGAGTCTGGCAATATAGCCAGGGTCAAGAAATGGGTTTTGGGAAATTCAGAGGGGCAGAATAGCCTTAATGGGTTTCTGGGGAGAGGAAGCTGGTGCTGTGTCCCCATGCCTGGTTCCCTGGTCCTCCTTTCCAATACAAGGAGTTCCCACCAAGCATTGGATGCTAAGCTTAAGGCTGCTCTTTGCAGGCCTGAAACTTGAGCTTAGGCTGTTGACTCATTTTTGCCACAGAAAACAAGGGCCCTTGACTGAATTCCCTTCAGGGATGTCTTGCCCTCTTCTTATGCCTTCTTCCACTGGCTTGGTCCTCAGAACCACAGTGGGGCTTCAAGCCTCCTGTACACCTGTTGTTTTCATTCCATCTCCAATGTTAGGGACTGGGCCCAAGGCTTAAGGCCTGTTAAGAAAGTGATCTACCAGGGATGGTTCAGTGGGTAAGAGCACTGACTGCCATTCCAGAGGACCTGGGTTCAATTCCCAGCACCCACATGGCAGCTCACAGCTGTCTGGAGCTCAGCAGTTCCTGACACCCTCAACTCAATGCTCATAAAATAAAATTAAATAAAAAGTGATCTGCCACTGAGCTACACTCCAAGGCAACTGTCCAACTGGGAAAATTAACAAGGTGTTTGAGCCCTCCTCTGGGAGTCAGGATATTAGATCATTCTGGATGCTGTCATCTCCCTCAACACTCAGTCTTGGTATCAAACCACGGGCATGCTGAACTCTGTCAGATGTTGTAGTATAAAGGCCTGACTGTGCCACCTCTCCCTGTGTAATCTGCTCCCCATCTATGTCCCAGGCACTGGCCTAGGCAATTAGTGTATTGATTGTTCCCAGTCAGCCTATGGTAAGGAAGTGATTATAATCCTCTTGAGGAAATGAAAGCTCACAAGAGTGGAGCAATTTCCCCAAGGTCAACTCAGCTCCCAGGGCCAGATCCAAGACCTGAACAAAAGTTGGACTGACTCTGCTAGTCACAGTTACTTGACTTTTGTGGGGTTGCTGATCCCTGGGTCTTGCATCTGTCTATCTCTTTTGATTTTTCAAGACAGGGTTTCTCTGTGGCTTTGGAGGCTGTCCTGAAACTAGCTCTTGTAGACCAGGCTGGTCTTGAACTCACAGAGATCCGCCTGCCTCTGCCTCCCGAGTGCTGGGATTAAAGGCGTGCGCCACCAACGACTTTTCTGAGTTCTCTGTGTGTCCATCCTCAAATGTTGCTATAAGGCCTTCTGCTCTGGTCTGCTTGGCAAGTTGGAGTCAGTAACTCTTGATCAGAACCTAAGGGAGCAGGCAAGTCAAGAATAAGAGGTGCCAGCCAGGTGGTGGTGGTGGTGCCCGCCTTTAATCCCAGCACTGGAGAGGCAGAGGGAGGTGGATCTCTGTGAGTTCGAGACCACCCTGGTCTACAAGAGCTAGTTCCAGGACAGCCTCCAAAGCCACACAGAAACCCTGTCTCAAAAAAACCCAAAAAAAAAAACCAAAAACCAAAACAAAACAAAAAAAAGAGCTAGTTCCAGGATAGGCTCCAAAGCTACACAGGGAAACCCTGTCTTGAAAGAAAGAAGGGGGGGCAAAGAGGGAGAAGAAAGAAAGGAAGAAAGAAAGAAAGAAAGAAAGAAAGAAAGAAAGAAAGGAGGAAGGAAAACACAAAACAAACAAAACAATATGAGGTCCCACAAAGGTTAGGGTTCAGACTCCAGACGAAACCCTAGGTTAATCAGTAAGGAGGCCCCAGGCCCTTGGTGCTGCTGCAGCCCACCTCACAGGCTTGGAGCCAGCATAGGATACACAGTAAAACTTCCACATGAACAAAGAGCAAGACAGAGGAGGTGGTGAGATCGCTCAGTGGGTGAAGAGGCTTGCCATACACCACTGGTGACCTGTGTTAGAGCCCACAAAGAGGGAGAAACGATTTCACAAAATCTCTTCCACAAAACCGTTCTCTGACCTGTACATGCACCTCATACACACACAGCTATAATAAAAATCAAAACATTTTAATTTTTTTTGTTTTGTTTTGTTTTTCGAGACAGGGTTTCTCTGTGGATTTGGAGCCTATCCTGGAACTAGCTCTTGTAGACCAGGCTGGTCTCGAACTCACAGAGATCCACCTGCCTCCGCCTCCCGAGCGCTGGGATTAAAGGCATGCACCACCACCACCCGGCAAAACATTTTAATTTTTAAAAAGTGTGAAGGGTGCCCGTGAGATGGCTCCATTAGGTAAAAGCACTTGAATTAAATCCCCAGGACTCTTAGGGTGGGAGGAGAGAACCAATTCACGTACACACAGAATAAATAAATAATTACATGTAATTTTAAAATTTAAGGAGCTGGAGGGATGGCTCAGAGGTTAAGAGAACTGATTGTTCTTCCAGAGGTCTTGAGTTCAATTCCCAGCAACCACATGGTAGCTCATCTATAATGAGATCTGGTGCCCTCTTCTGGCATGTAGACATACATGCTGGCAGAATGCTGTATACATAATAAAAAATTGTTAAAAGTTTTTGTTTTTGTTTTTCAAGACAGGGTTTCTCTGTGGTTTTGGAGGCTGTCCTGGAACTAGCTCTTGTAGACCAGGCTGGTCTCGAACTCACAGAGATTAACCTGCCTCTGCCTCCCATCACTGGGTGTGGTAATATTCATCTGTAATCCCAGCACTTGGGAATTGGGAAGCAAGAGGATCATAAATTCAAGGTCACCATCAGCGACCCAGGGAACTTGAGGTCAGCTTATGCTGGGAGACTCTTATCCCACCCCATCCCCACACACAATTGCTAATGGCTAGACTATGCTTCCTGCTTTCCTCTTGCTCATCTGAGTACTTTGTTTATTAGCTAATGTTTCCAGCAACTTGATGCAATTGGTATTGTCATCTCCAGCTCCTCTTGGTGATATCCATTGATATCACCAAGAAGTTAGGCTGCTATGGTGGCACATGTCTATGATCTGGCACTTAGAAGGGGGAGGCAGGAGGATCAGGAATTTGAGAACCTGATAGATTACACAGTTTGAGGCTAGGCTGAGCTTCGTGAAACCCTGTCTAAATAAATAAAAACAGCTTGTCTGAGGTCGTGAAGCTTGGAGAGCATGGGAATGTGGGCAGCCTGGCTGCACACCCCAGGCTGTTAAGTACTCAGTCATATACCCACTATGGGGAGGGAAGGCATTGGTAGGCAGGACCAGCAAGAGGAGAATGGAGAAGCAGCACAGGTCAAGTGATTTATGGACCAAATGGTTCCATTCTGGGATTATAAAGCTTCTCCCAGCTTTATGATCCCAGAATGGACCCATCCTCAGTGGGAAGAGAGATAAGATAATTTAGGAGGGCATGCAGATGGCTTCCTTCTCCTGCCTGGGGCAGTTTTCAGGTCATGAACCTTTTATCCTGACTCTGTGGGAAATTCACAAAGCAGGGAGCTGATATCAGGTACAAGTGTGAGGCTCCTGAAGCTGTGGGGCATAGAACCTCAAGGGGGCAAAGGAGGGAGGGAGAGATGAAGAGAGGGAGGGAGATGAGGAGGAAGGGAGGGAGGGAGGGAGGGAGGGAAGGAAGGAAGGAAGGAAGGAAGGAAGGAAGGAAGGAAGGAAGGAAGGAACCACCCCCCAAGGCTCAGAAGATGGACAGGAAAAATTGTAAGAACCAGAGCTGAGGAGCCCTTGAGAGAATGTGTCTGTGGAAATGACAGGATCGATGCACTCAGGAACTCACAGGACCTGTGGTTGCCTGAACAAGACCAGCACATGATGAAGCAGGCAACATTGTAGCAATGGAGGAAGGAGAGGTTCACAAGCCCCCACCTCTAACTGAGGAGCTATGGATTCCAGGGGGAGAAAGTCAGACTTTTGGGTTTGTTAAGGGTGTGACCTCTGGTAGGTTGACCATACTCTAGTAGATTGCCCTATACTCAGGAGTACATGGGCAGCACAAATTGGACTTGATGGGTTATGGGGGAGAGGAAGAGAATGAATTGGAGAGTAGGGAGTTGGGGGTAGATTTAGAGTTGGGTAGAAGGGGATGAATATGATCAAAATACATTGTATGAAATTCTCAAAAAATATTCAAAAAGCTATATTTTGGAGCTGGATAAATGGCTCAGCAGGAAAGACCTCTTCCAGAGAGCCTGGCTTTAGTTCTCAGTTCCTACACCAGGCAGCAAACAACAGCCAGTAACTTCAGCTCCAGGGGATTCAACATCCTCTCCTGACCTCTATGACCCCTGCTGCATACAGTGTACATACATACATTCACCCCCACAAACATTAAATAAATAAACATTTAAAGTGGGCGGTGGTGCCACACGCCTTTAATCCCAGCACTCGGGAGGCAGAGGCAGGCAGATCTCTGTGAGTTCAAGACCAGCCTGGTCTACAAGAGCTAGTTCCAGGACAGCCTCCAAAGCCACAGGGAAACCCTGTCTCGAAAAACCAAAAAAAAAAAAAAAAAAAAAAAAAAAAAAAAACCCAACAACAACAACAAAAAAAACAAATAAATAATTTAAGAGAGAGCAAGTTTCCAGGTGGTGGTGGCTCACACTTTTTGTTTTGTTTTTTTGTTTGTTTGTTTTTTCGAGACAGGGTTTCTCTGCATTGTTTTGGAGGCTGTCCTGGAACTCACAGTATAGATCAGGTAGCTTCGAACTCACAGAGATCTGCCTGCCTCTGCCTCCCAAGTGCTGGGATTAAAGGCATGCAACACAATGCCGGTCGGTGGCTCACACTTTTATTCTCATCACTGGGAAGGCAGAGGCAGGAGGATCTATGTGAGTTCAAAGCCATCCTGGTCTACAGAGTGAGTTTCAGAGTACCAGAGTACACAGAGAAACCTTATCTTAAAACACACACACACACACACAGAGAGAGAGAGAGAGAGAGACAGAGAGACAGAGAGACAGAGAGAGACAGAGAGAGACAGAGAGAGAGAGTTCCCTAGAGCATTCACAGGAGTCAAGACCTTGGACACAGAACTTAAAGGCATGTGCATCATGCATGGATATGGGAAGTGCCTGACCAGGAAGCCCCAGAGCCTGGGACAGAACCCTGGCACTGTGTTGAGGCTACCGGTGTCAAGGACACTGATCTCAGTGCTCAAGTCTTGCTCTAGGCCCAATCAAGCAACTCCCAGCCTTTCAAGCCCAGAAGCCCGTGGCTTTGACTCCTGCCTCCAACATTAGTTGTGTGACCTTGGGCAAGTCGTTTGCTTCCTGGAACCTAATCTGTGAAACTGGAATGATTCCTACATGATGGGGATATGATGAAGATTCCATGAGAGGAAGATAAAATGTTGTCCTTGGCATAGTATCTGTCCCTTGAGTTAGTACTTTATCGGCAGCTGATATTATGACAATTTACCCTGAACTGTCATCTTGCCTATAGCATAGGATAGCAATCCCTATTGTCCCTAGTTTAAAGGACATGGCATGCCCTGTGCGAGTTGTGGGGTCAGGACACATGGCATGTTAGGTACTCAAAGACCAGCCTGGCCCCACAGGGCTAGTAGCACACACCCAGTTCCCAGGGGAAGCCAGATGACAGCCTCCATTCATCAATGACAGTACCAGTCCAATCTAACTTTATGGACCCAGCAGCTACTTAAGACTGAAGAGCAAAGTCTGGTCCCGTTCTTCCTGGCTTCGGCTGAGATCAGGTAGGCAGGTGTGAGTGGGGTTAGAGGGTCCTGGGGCTTGGGATACCAGGGGAACAGGTTTCAAGAAGATGCTCCAAGGAAAAATGGTGACTCTGGTTTGGAGTTGGGTCTGGTTTGTTTATTTATTTTTATTTTATATGTATTGATGCTTTTCCTGCATGTATGTCTGTGTGAGGGTGTCAGATCTTAGAGTTACAGACAGTTGTGACCTGCCATGTGGGTGCTGGGATATTGAACCCAGGTCCTCTAGAAGAGCAGCAAAGTGCTCCCAACTGAGGAGCCATCTCTCCAGCCTCCTGTTTGTTTTGAGACATGGCCTTGCTATATAGCATGGGCAGGCTTTGAACCGGTGACCTCCTGCCTTGACTCGGTGAGTGCTGGGATTGTAGGCATGTGCCACCATACCTAGCAAATTGGGGCTCTGTCCTCAACACTTCAGAATCTAGTTATCTCTGCTCCAAAGGTAGAAAGGTTGTGGAAAACCTCTGTAGGAGGGGCACAGAGTTCAGCCCCACGTTGCCCAACCCCGTCCTGGCTTCAACCAGCCATGTTCTGCAGAGAACAGTTTGTACTTCGTCCTACAGCTTTTTAACCCCTCGTCTAGAGACACAGGATGAAGATGAGTGACCAGAGATGAAGAGACTTTGCTTGGGGTGCTAGGCTTAGTGACGGGAAGACAAGCAGAGAAGAGGACAACTCTGTGACCTTCTGGACTAGACCCCAGCACCATGACGGTGTCTTACACTCTCAAAGTGGCGGAGGCCCGCTTCGGAGCGTTCTCTGGCCTGCTGCTCCGCTGGAGGGGCAGCATATACAAGCTCCTGTACAAGGAGTTCCTGCTCTTCAGTGCCTTGTATGCTGTGCTCAGCATCACCTATCGGTGAGAGCAGCTCTGAGTCCTAGCCTATGAGGACTTCTGCCGCCGGCCTCCTTCCAATCCAGGTCTCTGCCTGATGTGCCCTAGGCTGCTGCTGACCCAGGAGCAGAAGCATATTTATGCCCAGGTGGCCCGATACTGCAACCGCTCAGCAGACCTCATCCCCTTGTCCTTTGTGCTGGGTGAGGCCCCCTTCTAGTTTTCCCTAGTCTCCTGACCATGTTCTCTGACCTTTGGGTTGAGGTGACAACTCTGGGCAGCAATGGCCTGGAGTCATCTAGCCGAAGGGCTAGAGCCTGGGTCCTCAGTTTCCTCTGGGTTACTCCTTGCCTGTCATTTGCTGGACCCCCAATCTTCATTGGTACAGAGACACCGGCTGGCTTTATAATCCCACTCTGGGTACCAAAGGGGAGCTAGAGAGAAGGGATAGTCCCTCCCTACCCTCATAGGAAAACGGTCTCAGAGTCAACAATAAATTCATCTCGGACTCCCACTTCCTCCTCCCTGCAAGTTTGTGTTCTTTGCCTCTTTTCCGGGCCCGATTTCCCAGCAGGCAGTGGGACCAGAAGGGCCACAGAGTCCAAAGTAGTACCTCCCTAGCGCCTGGCATCTTTTTTTCTGTCCCTGTTATCCATGGCGGCTCACTAGGTTTCTACGTGACTTTGGTGGTGAACCGCTGGTGGTCTCAATACACAAGCATCCCACTGCCGGACCAGTTAATGTGTGTCATCTCAGCCTGTGTGCACGGTGTGGATCAGAGTGGCCGTTTACTACGCCGAACTCTCATCCGCTATGCCAACCTGGCGTCGGTGCTGGTACTGCGTTCCGTGAGCACCCGTGTGCTCAAGCGCTTCCCCACTATGGAGCACGTGGTGGATGCAGGTGCCTGGGTGGTCGCAGCCCTTAGGTGGGTGGCTAGATGCTTTCCTCCCGTGATGGAAAGGTCTGACCCTTAGGGGGCGCTCCAGGGTTTCACGGAAGCCAGTGGGTTTAATGGAGAACAGCCAGATGCTAAACCACTGGCGCCCCTTGCGGGCAGGAAACGTCTGCACTTCAATTTCTTCCCCCTGGCAGGTTTCATGTCTCAGGAAGAGAGGAAAAAGTTTGAGAGCTTGAAATCTGACTTTAACAAGTACTGGGTCCCTTGCGTCTGGTTCACTAACCTAGCCGCCCAGGCCCGCAGGGATGGACAAATCCGTGACGACATCTCTTTTTGTCTCATATTGGAAGTAAGTCCGTTTAGGATTTGGATCCTTGGTTCTATCTCTAGCTTTAAAATAATAACTTGGTACTTGACACTTAAAAGGCACCAACTATATACCGCACGCTACTTTTGGGGCGGCGGGGGGTGGGGTAAGATTACTCTCCATAGATCAAGCTTACCTGGAACTCACTATTTAGCCCAGGCTGGCCTCAAACCCATGGCAATCCTGCCATCATCTCCCAAACTTCGGAATCACAGGCATGAGCCACTAGGCCTAGCTACTGTGCACTTTGGAAGCATGTGCTTAAGGTGACTCATTTAGTCCTCAAAACAATCCTTGAGACCGGCACTATTATCACTCCCTTACACAGACAGGGAAACCCAAGCACAGAGTTGAAAAGCCCCTCACACAGCATGTTAGTGATGCTGGGACTCATGGTTGTTCTGGTTCCAGATCTGGAATGTTTTTTGCTACCTTCCTAAATTGCTTCCTGCCCTAAGCACCTCAGCCTGGTAGATAACCCTAGAGCAGTGGGGCTCTGGCCTGGCCCAGGTCTTCTTTGTGTGGGTTCCCCTGCTTCCTTCCTCGTCTTCCTTCCTTGTCTCCTCTGACCTCCCCCTCATCTGCTTTCTCTAGGAGCTGAACAAGTACCGTGCCAAGTGCAGCATGCTGTTCCACTATGACTGGATCAGCATCCCACTTGTCTACACCCAGGTAACTGTTGCTTGCCTGCCCAGCTCAGTTGTCTATCGGGTGTCCAATGGTGTGTGAAATACCAAGGGGCAGAAAGGTTCTTCACTTGGGCCAAGTCAGTCTCAGGAGGCACTGAACTGCTGAGGGTCATCCTCAAAACTCTTCCTCCACACCCATAAAGATCACTGTCTTGAGCTAGGCAGTGGTGGCAAATGCCTTTAATCCCAGCTACTCAGCAGAAGCAGGCAGAGCTTCGAGTTGGAAGCCAGTCTCCTTTACAGAGTGGGTTGCAGGCCAGCCAGGGCTACACAGAGAAACTCTGTCTTCAAAAACAAAAAAAGATCATCCTTTCTTGCCAAGTGTGGTAACACACATCTTTTATCCCAACACTTGGGAGACAGAGGCGGAAGGACCTCTGTGAGTTCCAGTACAGCCTGGTTTATATAGCAAGCTTCAGAACAGCCAGGGCTACAGAGACCTAAGAAGATGAGCCGAAACTCATTGATGCTACCACCCAGTCCATGCTTAATTACTTGTTAGACCCCTCCAGGCCCTCAGAAACAGGGACGGATTTTCTTGCTGTCCCAGGTACTCTGGCCCTTGCTTTTCCCTCTTCAGGTGGTGACGATAGCTGTATATTCCTTCTTTGCCCTTTCCCTGGTTGGTCAACAGTTTGTGGAGCCAGAAACAGGAGCTACCAAACTCCAGGAGTCTCTGGAGCCAGGCAAAGAGGCCTCTCCAGTCCTGGGGGACCTGGACATGTTCGTGCCTCTCACCACGTTGCTGCAGTTTTTCTTTTATGCTGGTTGGCTCAAGGTGGGCAAGGATGATCACTGTCACAGTGGGCAGTGGGTGGGGGTGGGGGCTCTGCGCCTAGAAGACACCATTCCTGCAATTCATAGGTAGCTGAACAGCTCATTAACCCTTTTGGTGAGGATGACGATGACTTTGAGACCAATCAGCTCATAGACCGAAACCTGCAGGTTAGATGTGGGGTAGGGGACTGGGGGCAGAGACAGCTAGGTGTGCAGAGAAAAGGTTGTGGCATACTGCTTGCCCTTCTGCTGGCCCAGGTGTCCCTGCTCTCTGTGGATGATATGTACCAGAACCTGCCTCCTGTCGAGAAGGATCAGTACTGGGATAAGGACCAACCTCAGCCACCCTATACGGTGGCCACAGCTGCTGACTCACTGCGTCCTTCCTTCCTGGGTTCCACTTTCAACCTGCGGTGAGTTTGGATTTGACATGGAAACCGGTACCTAGTGCCTGGCCATCCTATGGGGATACAAACAAGTTCTCTAAGAGTCAATAGTTGTTTATGTCGCCCTGGCACTGGCAGCATGAGCGACGACCCTGAGCACTGCCTTCAGATGGATGCGTCCCCAAGGTCTGATCTGCCTGCACCTGTCACACAGACCCCGCTGCTGGGCCGATTCTTGGGCGCAGGAGGACTCTCGCCCGCTGTAAGCCTGCGGAACTTCGGCAGAGCACGCGGTGCCCCCAGGACCCCACACCTGATTCGCTTCCGAACTGAGACAGGTGGCGAGGAGGCTGCCAGCCGCATAAATGAGGCTGAGGAATCTGAGGATGAAGCCCTTGAACCTTGAGAATGCCCAGCCGGCCGGTGGCTGCCACCAGCCCTTCTTCCCCAGCTGCCCTGTCATCAGCCACCACTCTGAGACTTTCCTGCACAGCGGGTTGGCCATTGGGGAAAGCATTTGGGGACAGCCCTTGAAAGCAAGGATGGCAAGGAGTCAGAGCTGGGGGCAGGGTGTGTCTCCTTCAGCTTAAAAGTGGGATTGCTTGGGGAGATGAAACGAGAATGAAGAAATGGCCAAATACGTAGGGCTAGAACAAGAGGAAAAGTTATCTTTCCAGGCTTTTGGGGAGCTAGGCTGGTGGCCCCAACACTGGCATAGTGTCAGCATCTTGCCTGGTGCCCAGCCTCTTTGTGCTGCAGTTTAGTACTGAGCTCAGGAAGCGGCATTTCTAGTTTTCGGATGCTGCTGTGGGGCTGGCCAGCTGAAAGGTAGATCCCACTGGGTGTGCTGTGGGATCCTTACTTGCAAGGTTCACTTCTTGTTTATAATGAGAATATATCCATTTCTTCATTGTGAATGAACTGTCTAATCTGGCGTCTGCCTAGGATGTAGGTGGAATTAGGTTTGGGAACTTGCCCTGGTGGCCCAGCACTAAGAACAGTTGTAGAAGTGAGCTGACTCTTGACAGCTAATGCCAGGAAGGAAGAAACTGAAGACAGAAACACTGGAGTATAGACAGAATCTCACTAATTGCCCGAGCTGGCCTTGAACTGTTAGATTCTCCTATCTCAGATTTCCAAGTAGGCATACAGGTTTGTGCCAATGGGATCCAGTCCTACCTATGTCCCAAATTTACAAAGTAGTTTAAGTCAGGGGGTGGTGATACACGCCTTTAATCACAACACTTGGGAGGCAGAGGCAAGTCAACCTCTGTGAATTCAAGGCCAGCCTGTTCTACAGACCAAGTGCCAGGACAGGCTCCAAAGCTACAGAGAAACCCTGTCTCGAAAAACAAACAAACAAAAAAGTACTTATGTGCATGAATGTTTGCCTGCACATATTAAGTGTACCATAGGGTCCAGAGGCTACCAGATACCCTAGCCATCTCTCCAGCCCCTCCAATTTTAAAAACTCAAATTATAGTACATTTATCACTGTGTATATACACATCGTGGGAGATCCACCTTTGAAGTCAGTTCTGGGTGGTGGTGGTACATGCCTTTAATCCCAGCAATTGGGAGGCAGAAGGTGGATCTTTTGAGTTCAAAGGCCAGCCCAGTCAGGCTCCAAAGCTACACAGAAAAACCCTGTCTTGAAAAAACAAAACTTAGTTCTGACCTTCCACCCTGTGGGTTCAAGGACTAACTCAAGTCACCTGCAGTCATTTCAATGACAACTAAAAACGACAGAAAACTTTATTTGGGGCTGGGTGTTAGTGGCGCACGCCTTTAATCCCAGCACTTGGGAAGCAAGAGGCCAGCAGATCTCTGAGTTTGAGGCCAGCCTGGTCTCCAGAGCGAGTGCCAGGACAGGCTCCAAAGCTACACATAGAAACCCTGTCTTGAAAAAACAAACAAAAAAAAACCCACCAAAACAAAAACCAAAACTTTAAAGTATGTGCCCCAGAAGGGGAATGTTTAAATTCAAGGTTGCCTGGTATCCTTGAATTTAAGTGTGGGTCATAGGGGCTGCAAAAATGACTCAGCACTGCCTGCACTTCCAGAGGTCCTGAGTTCAATTTCCAGCAACCACATGGTGGTGTACAACCATCTAGGAGAGCTGGTGCCCTCTTCTGGCCTGCTGGGATACATGCAGACAGAACACTATACATAAAAGTGAGCCACAAAAACAAGCAGGCAGTGCTCACCTTTAATCCCAGCACTTGGGAGGCAGAGGCAGGTAGATCTCAGTAAATTCCAGGACAGCCAGGGCGGTTACAGAAAAACCCTGCATTGAGAAACCAAAAACAAACAAACAAACAAACAAACAAACCAACTTATCAGAGGGGCTAGAGAAATGGCTGTTATTGACAACACCCATTCTAGTTCCAAAGGATTCTAACGCTGTTTTCTGGCCTTGGGTACTTGCAAAACACTCATGTTGGGGGGGTGGGGAGGACCTTATTGGGGTTAAGCATGATGGCACACACCTTTAACCCCAACACAGGAGAGATAAAGGCAAACAACCCTGTGAACCTGGTCTACCTAAGAAGTAGACCAGCCAGGGTTACATAGTAAGACCATCTCAAAAACAAGTTTTTAAGATTTAAAAATACCTGTTCCAAGACTCCCTTAATCCCAACACTCAGGAGGCAGATCTGAATGAGGCCAGCCTGGTTACAGGCTCCAATAAAAAAAAAAAAAAATCAAAAAACAACCAAAAACAAACCCTCTCACATTCCAGATAGCTGTAATTAGAGCTACCACTATGTCCTGTACCCACATGCACAATGCTCCCCACCAAAATGAACTGTAAGCAAACTCCCAATAAACCGCAAAATTTGCTGGGAATGATAGCATATATCTTTAATCTCAAAACTCAGGAGCCAGACCCTGGTGGATCTGAGTTCCAAGATAGCCAGGACCACAAAGACCTTGTTTTAGAACTTCTCCCCTCAAAACAAACTTGTTTCATTCAGTGCAGTATACACCTCTAACCCCAGCAATCAGGAGACAGAGGCAGGCAGATCTCTGAGTTTGAGGCCAGCCTGGTTTACAAAGAAGCCCTGTCTTGAAAAACAAAAAAAAAGTCCCCTTGGTCTTTGGTGTATCAGCCAGTGTTTGCTGTGCGAGTATTAAGACAGTCCAGATCCCTTTTCACAGAAGAGCACAGAATAGACCACCTAGGGTTAAGGCATGACTTTGGGTAGGGTTCCACTTTTCTCTGGGAAACCCCAGATTAACCTTAGCCAGGCACAGTGGTGCACACATCTAACCCAGCACCTAGGAAGCAATCTTCTCTGGGAACTCACATGATGAATGAAGGTCCCCAATACAAAGTCCCCAGACTTCCCATGAGCCACCTCACCTGGCTGGAAGAACAGCAGCTGGTAACAACCATGCACTTAATACTCATGAAAGTTAATGCTTAGTACACCTACACAAATTTAGTGGAATCCTTGAAACCCACGTCTACAAAGGAAAGGGAGTCTTCTAGCCTGACAATACAAGCATGGTTTAGTCAGCATCCCTACAGTGTTTGAGAACTCAGCCCTGAAGAGCTCACAAGTCTCTTCCACACCAACCTGCTCTAGGTTCCCAAAACACCCAGGAAATACCGGGTTTACTGTAGCCCCCGCTCTCAAAATAGACTAGGCCCAGGGCCTCTTACAGAACAGCTAGACAGTAAAGATGTGTTCTTCAGCTTTGCTCAGAGAAGGAGAAAATTTAGCCATGCATTTCGGACAATATAAATACAGAACAATAAACACCTTTATTACATGAGCTATGAATGAGTTTATTTGCCTTTCCGGGCTTTGATCTTCCTCAGGTAGAACTCCAGCTCCTTGCCTTCTAGCACATAGCCATCTGCTCTGCCGCACTGGCCTGGTCTTGAGGCAATACAGGCTGTAAGAGAATAGGCGGTCTTCAGTAAAAGGACAAAAGGCCCCACTCAACCTACCTGTCCCCTTTAAAGCCCAACTTGCTCTGATACCCAAAGGGCTGGCGTGAAGCCAACTGTCTCCTCAGATATACTTTATCCTCACTTACAAGTCAGCAGCAGAACTGGACAAAGTTCTCATCACTGAGACAGCCACCAGCCAGAGCATCACCACATCCCTCTTCAGCCTGACAGCCACCAACACTCATGCTTCCCACACCACCACCACCACCGCAGCTGACTCACCAAGAAGCTTGCCCTGCTGGAACTGCTCCTCCAGAAGGCTGCTGATTTTGGCATTCTTTTTCCTCTCATCATATTTCTTTTGAATTTTCTTTGATCGCTTTTTGTTTAATATTTCTTCCTCCTCGGGGGTCTGAATAAAGAAAATACAAATGGGTACGTCATGAGGAAAGTCACCAAGCCTTCTTAACCCCCAAAATTCCTGATGCTTGCCTTCTTCAGCACTATAGTAGTCATCTCCTTCCTTCAGTAGCAGAACTGGACAGTATTCTCATCACAAGAAGGCAGCCCTTCCCCTCATCCCCCACGGGAAAACAACACTCACCAGCTTGGCCCCCTTCTTGCGGCCCAGGGGCAGTGCATAGTGGGACTCGTACCACTGCCGGTACGGTGTGCTGTCGATGAGCACAATGCAGTTCTTCACCAGGGTCTTGGTGCGGACCAACTCGTTATTGGATGCATTGTAGACAACGTCAATGATCCTTGTTTTTCGAGTACAGCCTGCACACGAGGGAAACTCACAATTAAGGGGCTGGGGAGGCAGCCCAGTGCCAGGCACCTGCTTAATGTGTACCTGGCTCCGGCACATGAGCACAGGGCAATCACTAGCTTCACCTCCTTTCCCCAGGGTCCTTAGTGCCAGGAAGGGCAGAAAAGAACACCCAGCCTCTCTTCACCCACAACCATTCTTTCTTTAATTCAGGGAGCTTTTGCAAGCTCTCCAGAAACCACTCCAAGCTGCATGAGTCAAATCATATCCGGAAGAATTCTCCAGCCACCTCAAGGTCTTTGAGCAAGGGGCAAATTCAAACTCCCCGATACCCAAAAAGGACCACTTACACTCAGAGCCCCAGGAAAAGTTTCCCACGTCCAACCTTAGGGCACGGTACTTCTTATTGCCTCCTCGAACTCGGACTGTGTGTATACGACGAGGACCAATCTGGAAAATACAAGAAAATCACAACATGGTCATCAAGAAGAGAGGGGACCGTGAGAGGCACCTGAATTATACGGAGGTAACAGTCAGTGTAACTATGACAAGTCCTTTCATTGGCAAGTGGCATTCAGGTGACCAAGACGGCCTAACCACGCCTAAGGATACTTTTTCATCACTCTAGTTACCTCTAAAAAGACAGACCCTTCAAACACAGAAAGAATTCCAGTAATACTCCAATGTGACAGGAGCCCATTCCAGGGGTCCCTTGAGTCCTGGTGCCCAGCATGTCCCATTAGACCCTAAGCTCGGCGACGCGGGCGCACAGACCCAGCACGTGGACATGTGCCAAATGCTCAGTCTCCAAAAATCGGAGACATCAAAGCCTAAGAAAGAAGCGACCACAGCCACCGCAACCACGCTCTAGCGCAGGGAATGAGACACCCCCGGCCCCGACCCCGGCACGCACCTTCGTGTTGGCAGCAGGCCGTCCCAGCTCATACTTCCGCTTCTTGTGGTAGGGCTTTCTCTTACCCCCGGTCTTGCGGCGCTTGTGCCAGTTGTCCCGAGAGATGCCTGTGTGCGGGAGCGGGGACGCAAGCCTGAGCAACCGGGCCTCGGTGCCGGCGACTCAGCCAGCTCCGGGGCCCCGCTCGGCGCGGCCGCACACTCAGCTCTCCAAGGTTGGCCTCCCCACGACGCAGTCGGGAGTGTGCAGCATACCTAGGTGTCATCATGCGCGTGCGGCCCGCGGCAGCCATGTTGGACCGCTCGCAGCCCGGAGCCCGGCCAGCGGCCGCAGAGATCTCGGCAGCCCAAGCCCACGGCCGGCCCTCCCCACGGGTGCTCGTGGCCCAGGGTCGGGCCGAACACGTTCCTGGCAGGCGTGCGAGGCAGGATGGAGGCGGATGGCGCTCGCTCCCCGCAGCCCGACCCGGCCCGCAGGAACACTCACCCATCGCTCGGCGCTGGCTGGAAAGAGGAAGCGCAAAGCTTCACGGTCCGGTTTCTAAAACGCAGCCCCGCCTTCTTTACGTCTCTTCCGGTTTCCGGGAAGGACCTGGGGCGGCAGCGTTCCTGGGACGCTGGCACGGGGGACGGTCCCGCGGCGTGCCACGCCTGAGACCCCCCCTTCAGGTCCCTTGACCTCGGGCATTGTGGAGGGCCCGCCCGCTAGTCTTTAAGCCGACGTGATAGGACACACTTGCCCGCGGTTGAGCTCGCAGTTTGTTTTTTCCTTTGGAGACAGGGTTTTCTGTAGCCTAGATCCTAATTCCCACCTCCCAAGTGCCGGAATTAAGGTCGTACACTACCTTGTCTTTATATGTTGTCCCCCCTCCCCTTCCCCGTTTATTCTTTTATTTTTAAAGTTACACTTGGCAGGGCATGGCTCACGCCTTCAATCCCAGCTCACCGGAGGCAGAGGCAGGTGGATTTCTGTGACTTGGAGGCCCACCTGTTCTGTAAAGCGAGTTCCACGACAGCAGGGTTTGCACGGACCCTGTCTCTACAAAGAAAAAGAAAATAAAGTTAAACTTATCTGGTCTATGTGGGTGGGCTCGTGACTGGAATAGGAGTCAACTTGAGGGAGTCAGTTAGGTTTCTTTCTACCCTGTGGGACCCGGGATCTTTAGTTTTTGATTCTTTTTTTTTTTTTAATTAGTTAAAATTAGGAACAAGCTTGTTTCACATGTCAAAACCTTCTCCCTCCTCCCCCACCCCCGACCTATCCCCCACCCTATCCGCCCTCCACTCCCCAGGCAGGGTAGGGCCCTCAACCAGGGCTCCCCAAAGTCCACCACATCATTCTGGGCTGGGCCTGGGCTCTTCCCCATGAGTCCAGGGCAAGAGTGTAACCCTTCACGTGGGATGGGCTCTCAAAGTCCCTTCTTACACCCGGGAAAAATACTAATCCACTACCAGGGGCCCCCTGGATTCAGCGGCCTCCTCATTGACATCCATGTTCAGGGGTCTGGATCAGTCTTGTACTGGCCTCCCGGACAGCATCTGGGGTCGATGTGCTCTCCCTTGTTCAGGCCAGCTGTTTCTGTGGATTTCTCCAACCTGGTACCGATACCTTCGATCTTCATTCCTCCCTCTCTTCAACTAAGTTCCAGAGTTCAGTTCAGAGTATATCTGTGGATGTCTGTCTCTGCTTCCATCAGCCTCTGGATGAGGCTCTTGGGTATGGGACAGATCGGCCTTTTGATTCATTTTTGTGTGTGCTCCTGTTGGGAACAGAAGCTGTTGGATACCAGGCAGCCACAGTACCAACTCAGCTCTACCCTGTTAAGTTTCAAACCCAGGAAAAATGCCTGAGGTGCCTCTTTAACATATCGAAGTGGACCTGACCTCCAGGTTCTTTCTGCGTCCCTAAGTCCCTGCCTGTTAAAGGGCATGACTGCCATGCCTGGTCCTCTATCCAGAACTCGCCAACCCAGGGACAAGGCTGCCCTTCCCACAGAGGTTAGACATACACAGACATTTTGGTTACCAGTCCCCTTTTGTACCTTTGACCTCCAGGCCGCTGTGCCTAGTCTCTCCTCTCTCCTGTCCCTACCCCACACGGCCCAGCTCAGTCTGCTCATGTCCACTCTGGACTCTCCCTGATGTCTCTGCCTCTACCTACCCTCTCCCTTTTATCTAAATAATAAACTTTCTCCTCCACCATACCAATGAGCAGTTATGTCCTTTCCTTTCCTTTTGATTTCTATTTTTCATTCATACCCTAGTTCTGGAATACAATTATTTATTTTTGGGCTGGAGAGATGGCTCAGAGGTTAAGAGCACTGACTGCTCTTCCAGAGGTCCTGAGTTCAGTTCCCAGCAACCACATGGTGGCTCTGGTGCCCTCTTCTGGTGTGCAGATATACATGGAAGCAGAATGTTGTATACATATTAAATAAATAAAATCTTTAAAAAAAAACATTTATTTTTTAATTAAAAATGTGATTTATTTTCTCCCAGCAGTGGTGGCCCACACTTTGAATTCCAGCACTCAGAGGCAGAGACAGGAGGATCTTGTGACTTCCAGGCCACCCTGGTATACAGAGTAAGTTCCAGGTCAGCCAGGACAGTTACACAGAGAAACCCTGTCTCAATAAAAAACAAGCAAACACACAAAAACCTGCTGCAGCAGAGTATGCCTTTAATCCCAGCACTGAGGAGTTGGGGTGAGGGGTGGGGCAAGGGGGTATTTTGATTTCATGTGCATTGGTGTTTTTGCCTGCATGCATGTCTGTATGAGGGTGTTGGATCCCCTGGAACTGGAGTTACAGATAGTTGTGAACTGTCATATGGGTGCTGGAGATTGAACCTGAATTCTCTGTAACAGAATGCTCATGGAGCAGACTCAGGTCCTCATGTTTGTACACCAAGCTCTTACTCACTGAACCATCTCTTCCAGTCCCTTCCCTGTGAAGTCCTGGCTGTCCTTGAACTCACTCTCGGTCCTCTGGAAGCACAGCCAGTGCTCTTAACCCCTGAACCATCTTCTCAGCCCACGTTTCATGTAATTTTCTTTTCTTCTTTCTTTTTTTTAAAATTTTTTTTAAATTTTATTTATTATGTATACAGTCTTCTGCCTGCATGCCAGCAGAGGGCACCAGATCCCATTAAAGGTGGTTGTGAGCCACCATGTAGTTGCTGGGAATCGAACTCAGGACCTCTGGAAGAACAGTCAGTGCTCTTAACCAGTGAGCCATCTCTCCAGCCTCTCATGTAATTTTCATGTTCATGTATTATGTCTTAAAAATAAGCTCCGGGACTAAGTGTCCCACAGACCAGACAAACTCAAAATGGAGGGTTTAAAGGGTTCTAACTCAGGTGGTATAATGCTTGCTTAGCATGCCTGAAAGTGGTCAGTTGAATACCCAGCAACAGAGGAAATACGTTGGAGACAGGGTTTCTCTGTATAGTCCTGGCTGTCCTGGAACTTGCTTTGTAGACCAGACTGGCTTCAGATTTAGATATCTGCTTGCCTCTGCCTCCTGAGTGTTGGGATTAAAGGTGTGGGCTACCATGCTTTAATCCTTTGTTTGCTTTTTTTCTTTTTTCCTGTTTGCCTTAAAAAATACTATCTGTCAGCCGGGCAGTGGTGGTGCACACCTTTAATCCCATCACTCGGAGGCAGAGGCAGGTGAATCTCTGTTAGTTCAAGACCAGCATGGTCTCCAAAGGGAGTGCTCGGAAAAAAACAAAAAAAACAAAAAAAATAGCCCAGGCTGCCCCTCAACTGGTGATAATCCTCAGCCTCAATGCTGGGATTACAGGTTTGAGCCACCATGCCAGACCAAGATGTCAGATCCTCTGGAACTGGCATTGCAGGAGTTGTGAATCACCTAACACTACTTAACACTCTGGTGCTGGGAACTAAACTCAGGTCCCTTCAAGAACAGCAAGTGCTTTTAACACTAGACCATCTTTCCAGAACTATTATTGTTTTTGTTTTTAATTTCCTTTAATTTCTTTTTCAGATTCCTAATTGCTGCCATGTAGAGATACACATCAATTTTGTGTGAACGTATACAGGATCAAATCCACCTATGAACAGAGAACTGGAATTTCTGCTTTTCCAATTAGGACCCTTTACTCCTTTTTATTGCCTAATATCCCTGAGCAAAAGTAAGTAACCTTGAGCCAGGCATGGAGGCACAGGCATATAGTCACAGCTACTAAGAGGTCTGAGGCTGAAGGATTGCAAGTTCAAGGCTAGCCTGGATACCTTAGTGAGATCTTACTCAAAATCAAACAAACAAAAAGGCTCGTGAGATGGGCTCCTGGGTAAAGGTGCTCACAAGTCTGGTGATTTGAGTTTAATCCCAGAACCCAGGTAAAGGTGTACAGAAAGAACCAACTCCACAAAGTGTCCTCTGACCTCCACACACACCAAGAGTACATGTGATGACTCGAGCCCTCATATACACATGCACACACAGTTTTCTCACTGAACCTTTTACCAGGCTCAATGACAAGCCCGAGCAATCCTTCTGCCCCGCAGCATTGTGGTTACAGGCAGTCTTTCTCACACTTCACTTTTTTTTTTTTTTTTAAGATTTACTTTATGGGGCTGGAGAGATGCTCAGAGGTTAAGAGCACTGACTCTTCTTCCAGAGGTCCTTAGTTTAATACCCAGCAACCACATGGTGGCTCACAACCATCTGTAATGAGATCTGGTGCCCTCTTCTGGCGTGCAAGCATATATGGAGGCAGAATGTTGTATACATAATAAATAAATAAATAAATCTAAAATAAATAAAGATTTACTTTATGTGTATTTTACCTGCATGTATGTATATATTTGTACATTCTCTGTGTGCTTTGATGTACAAGGAAGTCAGAAGAGGGCATCAGATCTCCTCTAACTGGAGTTACAGTGGCTGTGAACCACCATGTGAGGGCTGGGAATTGAATCTGAATTCTCTGTAACAGAATGCTCATGGATGCAGACTCAGTCCTCATGCTCTTACCCACTGAACCATCTCTCCAGTCCCTTCTCTGTGTAGTCCTGGCTGTCCTTGAACTCACTCTGTAGACCAGGCTGGCCCTGAATTCAGAGATCCACCTGTCTCTGCCTCCCAAGTGTTGGGATTAAAATCGTGTGCCAACTAGCTCAGCTTTCTTACTTTTTAAAATTAAATTTCAAAACAAATATCCCCATAGGTAGCAGAGAGATTTGATAATCCACTCAGATTCTGTAGTTGCATAACCAGACAGCCACACTAGCTTCAAAAACTAAGTTGTTAGCTGGGTGGTGGTGGTAGCACTTGGGAGGCAGAGGCAGGCAGATCTCTGTGGGTTCCAGGCCAGCCTGGTCTACGGAGTGAGTTCCAGGACAGTCAGAGCTATTACACAAAGAAACCCTGTCTTGGGAAACAAAACACAAAACAAAAAAAAAGCATTAACCTCCAAACTGTTCTGCAAAATGTGGCCTGCCTAGAGCAGCAGAGAAACTGACCAGACAGGGATTATTAGATCACAGTAGGGCATTCAGAATTTATACTTTGTACCAGGGAAGTTACTGAAGAACACCAAGTTGAGGACTAATTTACCATTCCTCTGACTAGTTGACAATGGGTCACTGAGAGCCAAAGGCTCAAGCAGGGAGACTGGTTAGGGGGTTCTAACCAGAGCTCCAAAGTTTCCAGATGAAAGTCTTTAGTTTAACCTCTGTGACACTAAAAGGTGAATTTCTATAGTCTCCTTTTAAAAGATGGGGTGGAAAGTTAAGTTCTCTTCTCCTCCCACCCCAGCATCTCCTCTTGCTGATGCCAGGCAAGTGTTTGCCACTGAGTTCCATCCTTAGCTTCAAGAAGCTGTTGTCAAGGCTACAGAGTGATTGCTACTTCTCTCAAACATGGGACTCAGCCAAAATTCTGAATGCAGAAATTCAGATTTTAAAGGCTACTTTGTAAATGGAGGCAGAGCTTTTCTGTTCAGACTACCTGGGTCTCAAATAATCACACACACACACACACAAAAAAAAAAAAAAAAAACAAAAAACCTCCAGCTTATATCAATTACAAAATGTTCCATCTATAGCTCAGGCTTATTTCTAACTAGCTCTTACAACTTACATTAACCCATTTCTATTAATCCACATCTTGCCATGTGGCTTATGGCTTTCCCTGTCCTCTAGCATGTCTTGTTCCTCTGGTGGCTGGCTCACATCTTCCAGCTCTGGCCTTTTTTCTCTTTGTATTTTCAGTTTGGCTTTCCCACCTATTCTTATTCTGCCTTGCTATAGGCCAAATCAGCTTTATTTTTAACCAACTAGGGTAAGATATTACCAGCATACAGAAGGATTATCCCACAGCACTACTTAATGACATCTTAGACTTCTTTTGCTACAAGGTAGAAAATGCCTTTGTTTCATAAACTAAGGGGTTGAGAGTTTTGCTCAACGATTGAACACTTGATGACAAGGGCTGAATCCCTAGAACTGCAAAAATAAACACGCAAAACGTTTTGGGCATGCTGTCAATTCACCTTTAATCCCAGCACTCTGGAGGTAGAGGAAGTGGGTATGAGTTTGAGGACAGCCTGTCTGGTCTATGCCAGTTCCAGGCCAGTCGGGGCTACATAGTGAAACCCTATTCAAGAAACAAATAAAACAGGTTGGTAGCCAGAACTTGTTTCACTCATTCCCATTGTTTGCTTTCTGAGTGAGTTTATATATTCATGCAATTTGCCCACTCACTGCTCAACAACACCCCCCCTTTTTTTTTGACAGGGTTCTAGAACTCCCTCTGTAGACCAAGCTGGCATCCAATTTATAGAGATCCATCTGCCTCTGCCTCCCAAGTGCTAGGATTAGAGGCCTGAGCCACCGCTGCCTGGCTATACACCACCACCTTCTTTGTTTTTTTTGTTTTGTTTTTGTTTTACGAGACAGGGTTTCTCTGTGTAGCTTTGGAGCCTATCCTGGCACTTGCTCTGGAGACCAGGCTGGCCTCGAACTCACAGAGATCCGCCTGCCTCTGCCTCCTGAGTGCTGGGATTAACAACAACACCCGGCACACCACCACCTTCTTAAATGCACATCTATGTGACTCTTAGCATTAAAACCTTACCTCAACCCATCACATCAATGTTTTTCTTCCAGTCAGGGTCCCCAGTATCGTGACATTGCTCTCTCCCTCTCCCAGCCCAGTGAAGTACCCAGGCTTGGGTGGGATGACACAGCCACACCTTTCAGCCATTGTTCTTCCAGCTCCTCGGACCCTCATTTGCATTTTTGGGAGTCGCCCCACACAGGAGTAGGACTCCAGGGTCACTCCTGCTTGATTTGCAAAACTTGTTCCTCTTTCCAAACCCTGCCCTTTCAGAGAATCTCCAACAAAGGCACCAAAAAGCCCAGTTCTGCAATCTTAGTGGCTACGGCAGCTCCTCCTCCAAAGTTGCAAGTAGCCCAAGGCTCACCTAAAGTGGTTAGCTTTTGACCACACTTGGGCACAACCCCAGCTTATGGAGGACATGGCATCGCCTCTTGCCTACAGGGTACATAAGCTGTGTGACTCTGATCTCTGGGACTGGAGGGCTCACTTGGGAGTTGCTTGCTCAAATACACCTGTTTTGCTTTTTCAATTCCGATTGATACTGTGTCAGTGAAGAAACCTATTATCGTGTTACAGAAAAACCTATTAAGAAAAAATGAAGACATCCCAGCACTCGGGAGGCAGAGGCAGGCAGATCTCTGTTAGTTCGAAGCCAGCCTGGTCTCCAAAGCCAGTGCCAGGATAGGCTCCAAAGCTACACAGAGAAACCCTGTCTCGAAAAACCAAAGGAAAAAGAAAAAAAAAGAAAAAGGAAGAGTCCACTGTCCTGGATAAGCTGCTTTGTGATCTAGATTTCTTTTTTCTTTTCTTTTCTTTTTTTTTTTTTGTGATGGGGGAGGAAGGGTCTTACATGCTGTCCTAAAACTCATAAGGTAGCCTAGGCTAGCCTTGAAGTCCTGGGACTCCTTCTGACTCAGCCTTCCTAATGCTACCACACCCAGCTTTTCTGGATCACTTTGAACTGGGGATGAGCAGCAGCTGCAGCACTTCACTGGTGGAGAGGAATATGCTAGTTAGTCTGCCACAGGCAAGTCATTGTCAATGCGCTTGACTGAAATGGGCATGTGTGCACTGGAGTTGGATTTGCAGGCTTTTGGTTCAAGAGGCCCAAGGTCATGTACAAGATACAGGTTTGTAGAAAATCATGGATTATAACTATAGCCAGCTGTCCAGCAACTTCTGAAAGATGGATGCCATGCAGAAGCCCATCTTGCTGGGTGGCCAAAGGCCCCTCAGTTCCCAGTTCAGAAACCATAGGGTCCAGACCTTATGGGTACCATTTGATGGGTATGGTTGGGAGATCCAGCATCCATAGAAATGGTCTGTGGCAAGAAGTAACTTCTGCATACCACACAGGTACAAGATAAAAGATTGTAAGATGGGGGCTGGAGAGATGGCTCAGAGGTTAAGAGCACTGACTGCTCTTCCAGAGATCCTGAGTTCAATTCCCAGCAACCACATGGTGGCTCACAACCATCTGTAATGGGATCTGGTGCCCTCTTCTGGTGTGGAAGCATGCATGAAGATGACTGTGTACATAATAAATAAATAAAAAAAATCTTTAAAAAAAAAAAAAAAAAAAAAAAAAAAAAGATTGTAAGATGACTCAGGCCTGGCCTGGTTGCTATTTCCCAGAAAATCCTAGGTGTAAACCTGGCCATCCCCTCCATAGCAGAGGAAGAGCCAAGGATTTTCACCACTTGTCTCCTGGGTTTGTGAGCTGAGTCACTGTTTTACCCAGTCTGAACATGTGCTGCATTAAAATCCTTTAGGAACACATTAGCACCACTCACTGAATTCATTCTATGATATCTGACCCGTGAGTGCCCACACACCCATGCCTTAAGCTTGGTTCCTCAGTCCACCTGACAAACTAATCATTTTGCAAAAAAATACTATTGTTTCCTTCAGATGCCTTTTCTCTTCAGGAAGTCAAATGCTTTGTCAGCATTACCAATTTCTCAGCATGTCCTGAGAAGAGTAAGCGAGGCCTAGAGCCACAGGCTAGATTCCTGCTAAATGCAGATGCTGAGGAGGGAGGGTTATAACTTCAAGGCCAGAGACTTAGTGGGACATTGTCTCAAAAAGAATTTGCTAAGATGGCCTTAGCCCCATCTTCCCTGAAACTCTGCACCGTGAGAGCAAAGGAGGGAAAAGTGAAGGCACAGGTTCAAGTGCAAGAGAAGAAAGCTGAGGCAGAGGTGCAAGTAATCAGCATGTGTGTCCACAAAGGCTTTGGGAGCAGAAGTGAGGGGTACTGAAGGACGGGGGCTGGTACAAGTTGTTGGTACTGTTGGTAATGTGCTGCTGTTGGTAATGAGTCTCAGTGGATCTGGAGCATCACCATCTGCTCAGAGAGCACCCGAGAGACTGCTTGCCTGCCTGCCTGCCTGCCAGCCCAAAGTCTGCTGGCCCTCTGCCCTGGACCTGTGGCATCTGCACTAACTGTGAGTTCTGTTCTCACTTGTGGCCAAGTGTAACTCATGTAACAATAAATCAGCTTTCTCGCTGTCTCAGCTGAAGAATCAAAAAAAAAAGAAAAAAGTAGGAATACAGCTATAATGGTGCACTTTCCTGGCATGTTTAATCCTCACTGCTTTGTAGCTAGAGCAATGCAACTTTAGCCCCTTTCACTTAGCGTTCCTGGCCCCAGAACCTGAAGCTCAGTACACGGCTACTGAAGACAAAACAAAGATTGGAACTTCAGCCTGTTGCTGAAACCATAGGTGTAAACTTGGTTTCCTAGGAAGAAGAGACTCAGAGCCCAAGGCAGGAGCAGTGGCCTTGGACCTAAAGACTCAAGAGATGGCAGTCTCTCTGACAATCAGAGTCTGACTTTTTCTTTCTTTATTGTTAGGTACAACATAAAAATACATACAGCAGGAAATGGAAATCTTGGATTTCTAAAACTAAAACAGAGGTCTCAAAAACTTTTTTTTTTCTGACACAAGAGTGCTCAGAGCAAGGGTGATACCACAGACCAAAGGCAGTAGAAGCTGGACGAGGACCAATTTCTCTCCCAGAGCCTGGACCTTGCAGGTTGTCTATCAGCAGCTGTTGCAGAGGGGCAGGGTGCTGCCGCAGGGAGACTACCCAAACAGCACCCCCTCTGATAGGGAGGAAAAGGGGAAGCAGTCATGAAAAGCTCCTTCCTCCTGCTCCAAACTAAGCAAGAGAACAGCAATTCTCTCTCCGAGTCTTCCTGGGCCTGATGCCCCTTACCTGGCATTTACCAAAACCCATCCAACTCAGTCCCTAACCAAAGCCAGAAGGTGCCCAAAGTTTGCTGGATAGGGGAAGAGGCTGGTGTGACATAAACAGATCTTTATTGAAGTCATCATTGGTGCCGTTTCTTGCTGTTCATCTGTTTGCTAGCCTGTTCTTCCAGTTGCATGGCCACACGCAGGGCCTTGATGACTTCTGTAAGGAAGTGGAAATGGGTCACCAAGCGTCTTTGGAACCACCTTCTCCAGTGCCACTGCCTGCTCTGCTAAGAGCCACAGGCTGGCACCGCTGCACCTGTGCAGTGACAATACCCACCTCGCAGGGCTGAGAAGTGCTTAGTCTGCTGAGTCAGGGCAGATTCTGCTTTGTTCACAAAGGTCTCTAAGTCATAGTCTGGCTGATCAGTCATCTCAGAGAGCTCAAGCCAGCCTGGTCCTTGCTGAAACAACAGAAGAATCCAGTCAGCTCAACTCACGGAAACACTCCAGCAAATCATCCTCATCCTCGGCTGAACCCATATCCACATCTGTGTTCTGCCTCCTGAAACCCTTCCCCCAGGAAGTGCTCAGCCTGGGCACAATGTGGTAGTGTATGCCCATAATCTCAGCACTTAGAGGTAGGAGGATCAAGAGTTCAGGAGGAAAAAAAAAAACAAAAAACAAACAAACAAACCCCAAAGCCTGGCAGTGGTGGCACATGCCTTTAATCCCAGTACCCAGGAGGCAGAGGCAAGTGGCCAGCCTGGTCTACATTGTAGCGTGAGTTCTAGCACAGCTAGGACTACACAGAGAAACCCTGTGCTGAAAAATAAGAAAAAAAAAAAAAAAAAAAGGAATAGGGCTAGATAGAGACAGCCCAAGCAGTTAAATTACCAAGACCCACATAAAGGAGAGAACTGACTCCTATAAGTTCTCCTTTGACCTCAACACACCTCAACTCCAGGAGTTCAAGGACAGCCTGGGCTTCAAGAGACCCTGGATTAAAAAACAAAAACAAAAACAAAAAACCCAACCAATCAACCAACCAAACAAAAAACCCCAGCAGTAACAAAACAGAAGGAATCCTTAGCTTGAGCTTAGTCAGCATCTCCCTACCCCAAAGCTGTCCCTATGTCAAATAAGTGACATCACTGATCCTATCTTTTGTTTTTTCGATTCAGGGTTTCTCTGTGTAGCTCTGGCTGCCCCAGAACTTGGTCTATAGACCAGGCTGGCCTCAAACTCAGAGATTCACCTGCCTTTGACTCCAGGGTGCTGGGGATTAAAGGCGTGCGCCACCACTGCCCAGCTGGTCCTGTTGTAAAAAGTCAGAAGTTGGAATAACTTTCTTTCTCCCTCCCTTTCTTTGTGACAGGGTTTCATGTAGCCCAGACGGACCTGGAACTCATTCAGTATCTAAGAGTAGCCTTGAAGTCCTGAGCAGTAGTATTAGGCATGCCATCATACCTGGCTGATGAACCTCACAGGTACTCGAGGAAAACAACCACTGAGCCTACTGGCCCTATGCTTGAGACAGGCTCTTACTTTGTAACCCAGGCTGGCCTCCACTCAGCCTCTCAAATACTGGGATCACAGATTCCAGCCATCACACCTGGCTTTTTGGTTCCCTCCTTTTCTTGCTTTCCTGATATGAGCTGGGCATGGTGGTGCACACCTGAAATCCCAGTACTCAGGAGGCTGACAAAACAGGATTGAGAGTTGAAGATTATGTATCTATTACTCTGTCTCAAAAACAAAACCAGGGGCTAGAGATGGCCTGGTGGTTAAGAGAACTTGTTCTTCTGGATGTCAATTTCCAGCACACAAATGGTGGCTCATAACCAGTTCTAAAGGCTCCAATACCTTCATCTGACCTCTGTGGGTATTAGGCATAAAAATGGCACATACATGCAGGCAAAAACATTCAAACACATTAAAAACAAAACCAAACCTGTGCTCTGACCACATTGCCACTTTGCTGAAGTCCCTTCAAAGGTTTCACTGTGTCATAATAAAATCTGAGTCTTTGATATGAGCCACATGTAAGATCCTTTAGCACCAGGGTCCCGCTAACCGTATCTTTACCTATCCCCCTCTGTTGACAGTTTTTGCTTTGACTACAGTCAACTCTTGAAAGGGCCATGCATTTTGTCACAGTGCCCCCAGACAAAGCAGGGAGGACATGTCTGCACACTTAGTCTTCACAGCAGTCTCCTAAGTGGCACAGTTCTTTCTGCTTCCAAGTCTGCCACTGACAGAAGATGCTCCCCCCTATTCCCACAGCAGGCTCACAACAGAAGTAGCATTTCCCACTTTCACCAAATAAATAGGATGTCCCTGTATATGAAGGTCCCGCTACACCCCTAGTCAGCAGGACCAGGCCACAGGAGAGTGTCCCGGGTGAACAGATGGAGACTGGAGAGAGCTAGGTATAGAGGGCTGCATTGTCCCATCCCAACAAAGATCCAAAGGAGTAAAGCCCAGATTATGTTCCAGGAATAGAGCTGAGCTCTGTGAGCTGTGCCAGAGTGGCCTGCCAATCCCTCCCTGGCTGGGACCAGTTTGCACCTGTATGATCTCCCTGAGCTCCTCCATGGCCCTCTCTTCCAGCTCCCTGATCTGACTCATGGCTTCATTAAAGCTGGACATCTGGGAAGACAGCTCCTCTTCTTCCTTGAACTGCAGGCCAAAGGGGAGATAGTGTGTAAAGGTGTGGCCCAGGTTCCTTCTCAGAGACGCATTTCATCTTACCCTCTACCTTACATTGACTGCCAGCGAGGTCCCATTAGAGCTGGCTTCCATCTCTTCCGTTTCCATTTGAATTGGCTGCTCTCCACTGAGCCCGCTGTGGGGGCTCAGCTCCTTGACTCTGAGGAAATAAGATGATCTTCAGCTTCCCAGCAGTCCCCTGGGCACTCACTACAGAAGTGCATCACCACTCAGATAACAAGGCTTAGGGACCCAAGGGGTGAATAGCAGCTAGTCTTCAGCCCAGGAGAGGCGGCGTGAACCTGAGGCTGACATGCAAAGACCCTCCCATACTATGTTATAGACTGAAGGGGACTGGGACAGACCGAGCTGTGGCTGCTTAGGGAGGAAACACAGTGGTCACTGCAGTGCTCCAGTTGCTTCCCATCTCATCACTGCCATTCCCTTCTCCAGCCCACCTAGATGCAGGCCCTCATACCTGTCTGCATATCTCAGCGTGTTTAAAGTATATTCACAGGAGCTTATGCCTGGTGAGATCATGGCAATCTGAGAAGGAGGGAACAGGTGGTTACAAGTGGAGATTCCCAAAGTGCGGGCACTAGAAAATCTGCTCCCGGAGAGCTACCGGGAGTGGCTGCCAACCGGTGACACCGACAAAGTAAAGCTCATGTGCTCTGCTGGGCAACTTGTTCCTGGGCATGGAAGGCTAAAACTGACAAAACTGGCAGTAGAATAGAGTCCTGCAAATTGTCCTCTGACCTCCAGCTGAGTACCACGACATACGTCCATGCAAACACATCTACATAATAACAAATTTCAAAAATAAAAAATAAAGCTGGGTGGTGGTGGCGCACACGTTTCATCCTGGCACCCGGGAGGCAGAGTTTGGCAGATCTCTGTGAGTTTGAGACCAGCCTGGTCTACAAGAACTAGTTCCAGGACAGCCTCCAAAACCACAGAGAAACCCTGTCTTGAAATAAATACATAAATAAATAAAAATAAAAAAAGTTGGGTGCTGGGCTGGAGAGATGGCTCAGAGGTTAAGAGCACTGACTGCTCTTCCAGAGGTCCTGAGTTCAAATCCCAGCAACCACATGATGGCTCACAACCATCCCTTATGAGATCTGGTGCCCTCTTCTGGTGTGCTGATATACATGGAAGCAGAATGTTGTATACATAATAAATAAATCTAAAAAGTTGGGTGCAATGGCACATGCCTTTTAATACCAGCACTAGGGAGGTAGAAGCAGACAGATCTCTGAGTTTGAAACTAGTCTGGTCTATGCAATGAGTCCCAGGCCAGCCAGAGTTCCATAGTGAGACACTGTAGAAAAGACTGGAGAGCTAGTTCAGTGGTTAAGAACACTTGGTGTTCTTGCAGAGGACCTGGGTTCAATTTCCAGCACTCACATGGCTGGTCATTCATAACCACGGTTAGAACTCCAATTCTAGGGATTAGACACCATCTTCTGGATCTGAGGGTACCCAGAACTCTGATTAAATCCGCTACAGTGTCAGAGGAGGACAGAGAACAGTAGTACTAACTAACACTAACTAATAGAGTTTAAGCTGACAGAGAAACCTATCCTTCATGATAGGGCAGAGGCGAGGGTGTGCTCCGGATAGTGGCAGATGGCACTTAGCAGCACCTGAAGAAAAAGCAGGGCAGGAAAGTCATAGAGGCTGTTTGTAGTGTGGGAGTCATGGAACCTGAGGGGAGCTGTGGGAAAGGGGAGGACTTACTTCTCCTGCGTCTACTAAGGCTCACTTCTTGAATTCCGGAACCCTTTTTACCAGGTAAGAGAGCAATGGCTGATCTCAGCACCTACAGAGTGGATTCTTTCCTCCTTGCCTATAGGAAAGTGGAGGCTACAGGCTGTGGAAGTCCAGTCAGGAGCCCAAGAACACAGCTAGAGAGATTCTAGCTCCCTGCCCAAAGTCAGGTCAACATCTTCCTGCAAAGCAGCTCTGGGTCTTCTTCACCACCCACAAAGTCATCCCACTCACCATGCAAGTCCTCGAGTTCTCCCCAATGAATGAATCCCTTAGCACCTGAGTCAGCTTGCTCTCACGGAATGGGGTGTGAGCCTTGTTCTGTCCCAGCGCCCTGATGCACTCCTGTGGGGCAGCAGAAACAAATGAAGCCTCTTTCCACTTCTCATGCATCCCACTCTCTCCCTTCTCAGCTGCCTTCCACTAGTAAGTGCTTGCTACCTTCAGTGCTAGGAGAGACTTGTTAATCTCTGCACCCTCCATGCGAGTCTGGCGGTCAGCACTAGAAGTGTCAGCCCCTCGTTCATTCCCTGCCAGATCCACCAAGGAGAATTTGCCATGCAATCTCCCTTTGGCTCGAAGAAGAATCTGGAAGCAGGCATGGGAGCGGGAAGAATTGGAGTTGGCAAAAGTCTGTCCAGAAGTCCTATTAAAAGGAGGGGAAAGGCAAAGAAAGGTTACAAACTTCGGGGATCACTATCCTCCAGGAGATCCAGTGTTTAAACATTCCAGGACATAGCAGTAAAATCTACAGTAAAGGAGGCACATGGATCAGAATCCAAAAAAGTCCCGTGTCTTCCTGTCTCTAACCTCCATTTTACCCTCCAAGATAGTAGCTGTTGACCTATTTTTCAGGCAGCCAAATGAGCACTGGACTCTGTGCTTG
The DNA here is from genome assembly GCF_003668045.3 of Cricetulus griseus. Taxonomy (NCBI): domain Eukaryota; kingdom Metazoa; phylum Chordata; class Mammalia; order Rodentia; family Cricetidae; genus Cricetulus; species Cricetulus griseus. The sequence continues at coordinate 35,247,228 of NC_048595.1, read as the reverse complement.
GGCATTGCCAGACTTGGTGTCATGAAGATGAAGAACAGCTGAGTCTTCTATGAGGAAAGGAGTCTAGTCATAACCACTTGCCCAAACTTGAGGGTTCTTGCCATGGGTAGAGCTGTGTAGAGCACACGCCCAGCATGTGAAGCAAATCTCTGGGTTTAATGCCCAGTGCTGGGAGAAAAACAATCTGAGCCCCACAACTACCCAGCAGCCTACTGCACCATGTCAGCACTTCCCTGCATTTACACAGAGGCGCCATGGTCTCATGACTTCCAGCCCACAACAGATTCAGGTCTGCTAACTTCTTCCACAAGAGAAAACTAGGATCCCAGACCCCAGGCAAGAATGCCTGTGACTAATCCTGCCTTTGTTAGATTTAAACTGCTCTGATTTTATTCTTGAGACTCCTGGGATTATCTGCCCTACTTAAGGTAGAGGCCCTCATAGCATTTACTCTGCTGGGGTGAGAACTATGTGGAAAAAGAAATGGCTTCCTCTTGCCCTCATGCATGTTTGTGGATCCGAGGTTTCATTACTTGAACTAGGTGTTCCAAGTGGTTCCCTTCCCTCAACAGAACTCTGACCTGCAGGCACTGCCCATGTTGAGCATCTTGATGACATCATCAGCACAGTTAACCAGGTACTCCTGAAGTCCCACAACCTGCACCTGCTGCTTGCTGTCTTCTAGTACACGTAGCTTGGCCTTCTTGTTGAGCAGATCAAACACCTGTGCCAGGCAGAGAGCATAAACATAGGGCCACCAGTGCTGGATAATCTGGCTGACTCCTTCCTACAGAGCCTGCCCCAGCCTGGACAGGGCCAAGAGAAGAAAAGGCAGAGCCTGTGCCAACAGGTAACAAACAGATCTGCTTCCCTGGTTCACACCAATGTCACCACTTTATTATCTGCACCACCCTGACAAAGTTACTGAGCTACCCTAGACTGTTCCCAGCCTGTAAAATCAAGAGAAAAAAAGACTAGAGGCCAGGCAGTGGTGGCGCACGCCTTTGATCCCAGCACTGGGGAGGCAGAGTCAGGTGGATCTCTGTGAGTTCAAGGCCAGCCTGATCTACAAGAGCTAGTTCCAGGACAGCCTCCAAAGCCACAGAGAAACCCTGTCAAAAAGACTAGAATAGCAGCAGGGCGGTGGTGGTGCACATCTTTAATCCAGGAACTTGGAAGGCAGAGGCAGGTGGATCTCTGAGTTCAAGGCCAGTCTGGTCTACAAAGCGGAATTCCAGGACAGCCAGAGCTAAACAGAGAAACCCCACCTTGAGAGAAAAAAAAGACTAGCAAGTGCTTAGCACATTAAATCCCATTTTTATTATTGAGGTCTTGTTCTACAAAAAAAAAGGTGAGAGACAGAGAGAGAGGCATGGAGGGTATGGACACAAAAATATACGGGATGGGGAAGGAGGGTGTAACAGAAGGTGGGGGTCAAGGGAGGATGGCTCACATAGAAGGCAACCTCCCACCTAAGAGGGAGCCTGGAAGAGGACATTTGCTCTCCTTATTGAGCTTGGCTGCCATCTCACCTTCAGAGGAAAGGTCCATATGCCAGGCAGAGTAGCCCCAAAGGCCTACAGCTAACAAGATGTCTGGCTTCAACCATTTCTAGCTATCTTTAAGGTTTTAGTTTGTTTACCTTCCCATTGTAGATCTCAAAGAATGTCACATAAACTTCCAAGTTTAAGTTCCGGTAGCGAGGCTGACTCTTCAGAAGGAAGACATCCCGGGCTGGGAGGAAGAGCCTGTATAAGTAAGCAGCTTTCCATGCCCCATCCCTATGTGGAAAACAGTTTACTTACAAGCCATTGCATAGATCCCTTTAGATGTATTCTGAGATTTACCAGACAGGTCTCCACCCATTGTCTGCAAAAGGAAACAGCACATGACCACAGCATACCAGATCATAGGCAGTGCCACAGTAGGCCATGCCAGAGCCAGGAGACTGGACCTGCTAAAGGCTCTCTCTTCATGTGGTATGGCAAGTGTCTAGTGATGGGCATCTGTACCATTCAAGAACTTACTGCTGCACTACACAAGGCTTTCTCTAGCAGACTGAAGTACTCACGTGAGTCTTCCCACTGCCCGTCTGCCCATAGGCAAAGCAGGTTGCTTTTCCCCCTTCAAAAATCGTCTGTACCAGTGGCCTTGCTGTGAACCTAGGAGAAAGGACGGAGTAGAGGGAAGGGCATTTGGGTAGCTATTCCTTAATATCCAAGAGGGATTTGGTGATGAACACCCCCACTGATACTCAGCACATAGCTGATGTTTATTTTTTTATTTTTTAGATTTATTTATTTATCATGTATACAGTGCGTGCCAGAAGAGGGCACCAGACCATATTACAGATGGTTGTGAGCCACCATGTGGTTGCTGGGAATTGAACTCAGAACCTCTGGAAGAACAGTCAGTGCCCTTAACCCCTGAACCATCTCTCCAGCCACCATAGCTGATGTTTAAATCACTGACTTTATTTTTGTGTGTGTCGAGGTAGAACCCAGGGTTTAGCATATGCTAGGCAAACACTTTCTTTCTTTTTTTTTTTTTTTTTTTGTTTTGTTTTCGAGACAGGGTTTCTTTGTGGCTTTGGAGGCTGTCCTGGAACTAGCTCTTGTAGACCAGGCTGGCCTTGAACTCACAGAGATCCGCCTTCCTCTGCCTCCCGAGTGCTGGGATTATTAAAGGCGTGTGCCACCAACGCCTGGCAGCAAATGCTTTTCTGCTGAGTTTATTTCAGTCAAGTCCTTTATATAAAAGGGCTCAATGCCTGCATGTTGCTTGCATATACTTTTATATATCTCTAGATTATTTGTATCCTAATACAATGTAAACATGCTGGGCAGTGGTGGCACATATGTTTAACCCCAGCACAGCATTCAGGAGGCAGAGGCAGTTGGATTTCCGTGAGTTTGAGGACAGCCTGGTCTACAAATCAAATTCTAGGACAGCCAGTGCTACAGAGAAACCCTGTCTCGAAAAACAAAACAAAAAAAGATTTAAATGCCTACTGACACACTGGACTGGCCAGAGTAGATCTGAAGTCACCCAAGACTGCTGAACTCATTTAGGTAATGAAGTAGTTGCATAAGCCATTGGAAGGTGTGATCTCAGTAGTTGGGAGGCTGAGGCAGGACTGTCAATGGTTCAAGACCATCTGAGTAACACAGACACTAAGCTAGCCTGGGCTATAGAATAAGATTTTGTCCAAACAAAAACAACACTAGGAGAATCCCTGGTACCTACCCATGAGCCTGAGTACAGTGAGTAATAGTTCACTCACGAGTCACCAAGACTGGGTGCTACAGCTTAAAAGGTGACATGGCAGACTCCAAAGTGGGTCTTCCGATTATAGGGCCAGAGCTCCTTGATCAGAGAGCTGGTTCAATAGAAAACAATAGGCCAGGGAGCAGGGAAGGAGTTTAGTGTTTGATGGGGGAGAAAGTGAGTAAGAGGAAAAAAGAACATTAAAGGGACTAACCTGTAGACGACTTCATTTGAAGCTGTTTCATCAAAGGCAAAATCGAAGCAGAATGCCTGATTCTCCAGATACTTTGTCAAGTCCACTTTCAATTTGGGTTCATGCACAAAGAGCAAACACTTGCTGGGAACAGAAATCACATCGATTTCTTTCTTGGCCAGTTCTGCAGGAGGAGAATATTTCAGTGGTGGCTCCCAAAACATTGGCCCTTCCTCTTGGTCAGTCTGCTGTTTCTGACTGAACAGCTCACCTTGCTTATTCAGTGGGCGCTTCCTCACACACACGCAGATCCTGTGCTCTTCCGTCTGCAAGAGGATGAGGGGACAGAAAAAGGGTGGTCAGACAGTACCAAAACAAACACCCACAAGCTCTCTCTTGGCCCTAGCAAGGAACAACAAAGTCTGATACTAGGGCCCCAGGCTCCCCTGTTAACTACTCTAGGGTACAAGAAAGCTGTTCTAAATTCCCCCTGGTTCTCTCACTCCACTACCTTCAAGATTCCAGCACTACTCTCCTAGTTCTTAGCAGTCTGGCCAGCCTGAAGCAGGGAGTCTCATCTGAGCTTTAACTAATGCTCTCACTAAAGCATTCAAAAACAAACAAACAAACAAACTAGCTGATGAGATGGCTCAGTAGTAAAGGCACTTCTGTCAAGTCTGATGATCTGAGCTCCATCCCTAAAGCCTACATGATAGGAGAGACCCAACTCCAGTAAGTTGTCTTTTGGCCTCTTCATGTATGCCATGGTGAGTAAACACACACGAACTCATACATGCACAGAATGCTTTTTGTTTTTTTTTTTTTTTGAGACAGGGTTTCTCTGTGACTTTGTAGGCTGTCCAGAAACTAGCTCTTGTAGACCATGCTGGTCTCAAACTCAGAGATCCGCCTGCCTCTGCCTCCCAAGTGCTGGGATTAAAGGCGTGAGCCACCACTACCCAGTGCTTTTTGGTTTTAAAAAGGCCAAGTTTCACAGCATACATCGAAACTGTCTCAAGAGGTGGAAAAAAAAAGAAAAAAGAAACAAAACAAAACAACAACAACAAAAAAAAAAACGAGCTAGTAGGATACTCAGATGGTAAAGGCAGAGTCACTACATCAAGCCTAATGACTGGGAAAACTAAACAGCTGCAGCTGGCTGAGTCTCAGGCCCTTCTGTTTAACATATGTGAATCGTGTCTGAGACTGTGCAAAACTTGGTTGGGAAAAACTGGTGCATTTGGGGGCTGGAGAGATGGCTCAGAGGTTAAGAGCACTGACTGCTCTTCCAGAGGTCCTGAGTTCAAGTCCCAGCAACCACATGGTGGCTCACAACCATCCATTATGAGATCTGGTGCCCTCTTCTGGTGTGCATATATACATGGAAGCAGAATGTTGTATACAAAAAAAAACAAAAAAACTGGCACATTGTCCCTTTGGAAGATTAGTTAGGATATTTGGGGATATGGAAATCAGCTTGCTAAAGGTGTAGATTGCAAAACAATAAAGAAGCCCTTGGCTAGCCAGGTTGTGGTGATGCCAACTCTTAGGAGGCAGAGGCAGTCAAAAACCCTAACCCTGTCTGGGGATAAGTGGGAGGGGGATGGTGGGCTTGGCCAAGGGAGGGTGACTCAGGCTGAGCCTCTCCTCAGCTGGAAAGGCTAAAATCATAGTAAGAGTGCCTCTGCTCTCTTTCCACAGACCTGCATGAATCCATACCTGTCCAGACACCCTGGGACCCACACGGTGGCGAGAACTGACTCCTGCAAGTTGTCCTCTGACTCCCAGATAGCAATGTGCACAAGAATCCTCCTCATGGTATAGACAAACATAATTTAAAGACATTTTTAACTGGATGCAGTGGCATGTACCTGTAATCCCAGCACTTGGGAGGCAGAGGCAGGCAGTTTAAGGCCAGCTTAGTCTACACAGCAAATTCCAGGCTGTGTAGGTCTACATAGTGAGACCCTTTTGTTTTCTAAAATGTGTACAGGTATTGTGCCTGCATGTATGTGTATCACATGGGAGCCCTGCCAATGGAAGCCAAAGGGAAGGAATTACAGTTGGCTGTGAGCCACCACATGGGTGCTGGGAACTAAGCCCAGGTGTTTGGAAGAATAAAAAGTACTGAGCCATCTCTCCAGCCTCAGACACTGTCTTAAAAAAAAAAAAAGCATCGAGGGGCCCCACCAGGGATATGGCTCAATGGGACACTGTGTGCTCAGATATACGGGAGTCCTGGATTCAATCCCCAGAAACACACACACACAGATAGGGAGGTGGGAGGAGATGGCTATTCACACACACGGGAGAGAGGGGAGGGGAAAAAAAAAGAGAGAAACATTAATTCTCCAGACAACACTCAAGAGTGAATGAAGACCCCAGCATGCCTTTCCCTTGTCCTTCAGTGTTCTTCCCTGCCCTGCTCAGGGAAGAGAGGTAGAAGCCTTTCTGGTATACTCACAGGATCAGTCAGAGTAAGTGGGTGACATTCTATAGTAACCCGGAATTCTTTAATCATCCGGGCAAATTCCCAGTTTGGAAAGCTGCTGTCATATTCCTGTTTGAGGCAAGAGGAACGAAGGGCAGACTGTTAAGACTGAGCACTCTTAGACCTAGAGATACCAGGCAGAAGACAGCCCCACAGATGTTGAGTGCCTCGACTCTGGCTCTAGTCTGAGAAGTCAGGCACGAAGTCCTGGGAGCAGGATTGTCAGGGGAGTCTAGGCATGCACCAGGGACAAGGGCTGCCTTCCACATCCCAGGAAGCAAAGCAGCAGACTGGGTTTCCTCAGAGCAATTACCCAACTAAAACGATTCCACTGCCATTGCTTCTATCCTGTAATACAGGTTACAGGGGATGGAGGGAAAGCAAGCAGGTATGCCCAGCAGCAGCACTGAATCTTGGGAGCACGCTGATGGGCTTTCCCACTGGCCAATCAACATCAAATATGGCTCATCTGAACAACTTCAGATAGTTTTGAATTATGCATTTATTTTCTGAATTCTGATAAGAAGCAATTAAACTTCCAGATATCAGAACTGGAGCCTTAGAAGTGCTAGGGCCAGTTAAGTGTTGGCTGCTTATCTGCCAGGGTGCCTGTCCTGAACTTCTCACCCACATCTCCCAAGGCTCACCTGAGCTCGCTTTATTCTTATTTCCGAGTTCTGGGCCCTCTTCTCTTCCCGCTTGTTCTTCATTTTTTCCATTTCCTTCACAATACATGATTTCCTCCGAGCTAAGGGGGGAAAGGAAGGCACTATTTATTCACCTGCTGCTTGTTAGTGTCTGGCTATTCTGATGAGTACTGGGCCTTCTGTAGGAACAGGTCTTCTTTCTCTAGATTCTATTTGTTTTTATTTTGTTTGTGGTTTTTGTTTTTGTTTTTTCAAGATAGAGTTTCTCTGTGTGGCTTTGGCTGTCCCAGAACTCTGTAGATAGACCAGGCTGGCCTCAAATTCAGAGATTTGCCCTCTTTTGTCTCCCAAGTGCTGGGATCAAAGGTGTGTGCCATCATGCCTGGCCTTGTATTTGTTTATAAATGTGTGTGTGTGTGTGTGTGTGTGTGTGTGTGTGTGTGTGTGTGTGTGTGTGTGTGTGTTTGTATGCATATTCATGCCATGGCATACATGTGGAAGTCGGGATAATTTTTGGAAGTCAGCTCCCTTCTTCTGCCATGTGGGATTTGGAAATTGAGCTCAGGTCATCAGGCTTGGTGGCAAACACCTTTTGCCTGCTGAGCTACCTCAATAACACACCATACCTCCTTTTCTAGATTTCTGTCTGACTCTTGGATGGACGAGTCCATGAAATACTAACTGGGCTAATGTGAGGTCAGAGCAACTATCACACCAATCTGGTTTTGACCTAAGCTCTATGCTTCTGCAGCTATTTTCTCTAGAACCAAAATGAGGCAGGGCTGGAGAGAAAGTTCAGTGGTTACAGCACTTGCTCTTGCAGAAGACCAAAGTTTGATTCCCAGCACCCACATGGTGGTTTACAGCTATCTATAACTCCAGTTCTAGGAGATCCAACGCCCTCTTCTGACCTCCTCTGGCATCAGGTATGCACATAGTATAGCCACATGTGCAGGCGAACATTCACACACATAAACACCAATAAATCTTAAAAAAAGTAAGATAGCCCACTTCATTTTCACAAGTCCCCTGGGCTATTTATCAAATGGTTTCTGACAAACTTTAACAAAAGGTTTTGAACTCAGGTGCCTAGGCAGGACCTGTCCTGTGCTAGAGCATAAGAGCACACAGCCCAGCATGCCTATCTGAATTACCAGGGTTTGCAGAAGATGTGCTTCGGGTGGGATGGACTTGCTCTTCTGCCTCCTCGCTGACCATCGACAACGGTAATTCTGTCATTGCAGGACAGGAGGGCCTAGGGAGGCCAGCTGTGGGAGACAAAGTCACTAGAGAAGCAGGCAGCACAGAGCAGCTGTCCTAACCTGGTCTCAACAAGTCAATGACAAACTTGGGGCTTTTCCTCTTGCCCTCATCCCAAATTCAACCACCCTTCCAGCCAGGGACTGTATCTGGGGCCAAAAAGCCGTAAGCTAAATATGAAAGTAGAATTTTAAAAACAATTTTAAGTTGAGTGTGGTAGCTCCCACCTGTAGTACCGGCACTTGGAAGAATGATTTCTATAAGTTCAAGGACAGGCTAGGGTGCACAGTGAGCTCCAGAATGAGAAGAGACCCTGTCTCAAAACAACAGCAGCGCATGGTGACACAAGCCTTTAATCCCAGCACTCAGGAGGCAGAGGCAGGTGGATCTCTGAGGTCAAGTCCAGCCTGGCCCACAGATCGAGTTCAGGGCTACACAGAATAACCCTGTCTTGAAAAACAACAATTGAGACAGAGTATCACATAGCCTGGGTTGGCCCCAAACTCAGTACAGTTGAACTGAGGTTGACCTTGTGTCTAAAGCCCCTGCTTCATGCTAGAAGCAGGCGGGTTCCACTGTGTTCTGTTTCATGCAGTGCTGGGAATGGAGCGCAGGCTTTGTGCACGCTGGGCAAGCACTCTACCAACTGAGCCACAGCCCTAACCAAGTAATAATTTTAAGTTTTTTCAACTAGATGTGTAAAGTAGGTGGAGATTTTGTGAGATAGTGTATTATGCTTTATGTATTAAATTCATCTAAATGAAGGCAAATGAAAGAATCATGACCATGTATGAGTGTAATAAGGCATGATGGACTGTAATTGTACATTTCTATGATTTGGGTCTGCTCAGGTTTTTGTTCTTTTATTTATTTATTTTTTTTGTTTTTTGAAACAGAGTTTCTCTGTAGCTTTGGAGGTTGCCCTGGAACTTGCTCAGTAGATCAGGCTGGCCCCTCAAACTTACAGAGATCCATTTGTCTCTACCTCCTGAATGCTAGAATTAAAGGTGTACACCAACACCACCTGGCCTGGTCAGTTTTTTCCAGTTTGAGTTTTTGTTGTTGTTCTTGGTATCTGTGTATTTTTGTGCTTGGAGACAAGATTTTCACTCTAGCCTAGGCTGACCTCAAGCTCATAGCAATCTCTCAAGTACTGGCATTTTAGTTGTGAGCAACCACAGTCACCTGGTCCACTGAGTCAGTATAGTTAATTGCTGCCTAAGTGGTCAGTCACCCATATTTTTTTCTTTTCCCCAGTCTTTGCTTCTGTTAATCACCTGGATTCTGGGGCTTTAGAGAAGTCAGAAAGGGCTGGGCTGGCCCAAAAAGCCATCCTTGGGTCAAGTCTGTAGGATCAGGCCTCTGAAGGCTTTCCCTCCATGACAAAGCCCATCCTGAACTACTTTACGAACCCAGGGAAATTCAGCACAGCACACATAAAGCATAACGAACTGCTTTAGGGCCTTAGACAGGGAGAACACACTAATTACTCACTGGCAACCGAAAACTGCTTTCGAGAGTTTGTAGCCACAGGCAGCTCCACCTCCATTTCATTCTCCTGAGTGGCAATTCGAACCTCTGGGACAGTGGACATGCGAGTGGAACGGCTTCGAAGACCTAAAACCAGGAGGACCAATCAGTGCAGCACACTAGGGTAAGCTAAAGCAGCAGGAGACTGCACAAGGCAGGCCAGAATCTAGTCACCCAGACAAGAGCCCAGAAACAGCAGGAAGACCAAGCACCACTATCTCCAAAGTTATTTGTGCAGTCTGTAGATCTAGGTGCTCCTGAGGGCAAGGATATTTTCCTTAAGAACATTTGTCTTGGCAAGCCAGCCCTGAGGGTCTTCTTGCCTCTGTCTCACCAGCACCAGGGTGTTACAGACTTATGTCATCACTTCTGGTTTTCATATTCATGATGGGGAATCTGAATAAAACCTTCATGCTTGCATGGCAAGCAGTTTACCCATTGAGCCATCTCTCTAACCTTCATTCCTCCTTTTGACTCACACACACTTAAGGAGCTACAGGGCTGGGAATATAGCTCAGTGGTGGAGTATATAGACAGCTTCAGTCCAACCCTCAGCAAAGCAGAACAAAGTCAAACACAGCCAGGTTTGGTAGCTCTAATGGAAAACTAAGGCAAGAAGATTGTCATAGGTTTGAGGCCAGCCTGAATTCCATAGTGAGTTCCAGAACTGAACCAGAGACCCTTTCTCAAAAACAAACAAAGCCAGGGCAGGAGAGATGACTCAGCGGTTAAGAGTAGGTACTGCTGTTCCAAAGGACTGGAGTTGGGTTCTCAACACCCACATTAGATAGCTCACAATGGCTTCTAACTCCAGCTCTAGAAGGATCTGACGCCTCTAGCTTTTCCTTGGGCATCTGCACTCATGTGTAGCACACACAGACAAACTGGTTCACAAACACAAAATTTCAAAAAATAATATGACCAGGCAGTGGTGGTGCAAGCCTTTAGTTCCAGCACTTGGGAGGCAGAGACAGGTTGATCTCTGAGTTTGGGGCCAGCCTGGTCTATTGAGCAAATTCCAGGGCAACCTCCAAAGCTACAGAGAAACCCTGTCTTGAAAAACAAAACAAAAATATGAATCTAAAACAACAAAAACAAACAGCACAATAGTTCATCAGGTAAAAGCATGTGCTGCATAAACCTGATGGCTTGAGTTTGATCCCCCAAACCCATGGTGGAAAGAAAGAATTGCCTCCCCAAAGTTGAGAGTACTGCAGCATGTGTCCCAGCATGTACACTAAAATCTAACAAATCCAATCAACCAGGAAAAGCGGACATATCCCTTGAGGACATGCATTGAAATGCAATCAGTCCTTTCTTGTAGGCTGTGTGTGCGTGTGCTTTGCAAGAGTATTAAGCATGACTATGGGACCTGCATACCATGGTGCACATATGGAAATCAGAGGACAACTCAGTACAGCTTCTCCTGCTTTTAAGAAGGAACTCAGGTTGTCAGGTTTGTGTAACATGTTTTACCTGCTGAACTATCTCACCAGCCTTTTCATGTTTTAATTTTTATTTATTATTAGTTTTTTTTTTTTTTTTTTTTTTTTTTTTTTAAGCTAGGGTCTCATTATAGCTCTAGCTCTGGCTGTCCTGGATCTTTTTTTTTTTTTTTTTTTTTTTTTTTTTTTGGTTTTTTGAGACCGGGTTTCTCTGTGTAGCTTTGGAGCCTATCCTGGCACTCACTCTGGAGACCAGGCTGGCCTGGAACTCACAGAGATCCGCCTGCCTCTGCCTCCCCGAGTGCTGGGATAAAAGGCATGCGCCACCACCACCCGCTGCCTGTCCTGAATCTTGCTATGTAGATCAGGCTGACCTCAAACTCAGAGATCCTCCTGCCTTTGTCTCAAAAGCTGGGATTAAAGGCGTGCGCCACCACTCCCAGCTTCATTTTGGGGGGATGGTTTCCTCATGTAGCCAAAGGCAGCTAGAATTTCCATCCTCCTGGTCCAGCTTCCTGTGATGATCATAGCCATACATCACTGCACTCAGCATCAATACTTGTCTAAATAGCCCAAAACTACATTTATGCTGTCCTCACAGTCTTATTGCAAGGCTCAGTGTTCTGAGGGAAGGAAGCAGGCCTAACAGGAACTGATTCCCACTCTCCCCTGTATCAGACTCTGATCTATAGGACAAGTGTGTAGGCCAGAGAACAAATGTCTGAAATATACAATTCTCTCAGAGGTTAGGTGTAGGTTGAGTTCTTCCTCACAGAGAAAGATGACTGAACAAAAGACAGAACTCAGTTTACACTGAAGTCACATGCTCAATTAGGGCAAGGAGTCCACTTTGGCTTCTACTCTGAGCCCTAGGAACCTCACCCACAACAAAAACACGTAAAAATAGCCAGCCATTTACCTTCTTTTGGAGCTGGAATTTTGGAGTTGACTGATCTGCGTTTTTGCTTCTGAAAAATAGAACAAATCACCACAATATATGTCCTCAGGGTCCTGTGTACTGTGATAAGGCCCCAGGCAGTCCCAGACAGAAATCAGCAAAAAGGTAACAAATGACTCTTCAGGGACAGCAGCTCGGTCAGATGACAGGCACTCACCGGAACTGTTACATTTTCCTGCAGTGGCAGATTGTCCTTTGGGTGTAAGGGAAGAAGCTGTAGAAGTTCTGGGTTTATTGCAGCCACATCATCAAAATCAATCTGCAAGAACAAGTGAATTTCAGTGAAGCAACAGTGCTTGATCTAAGTGAATTGCTGTAATCAAGGCCATCCAAGATTCAGGCTTTACCAACCTTATGTTCCATTAAGCACTGACCACTACAAAATAGTTATTCCTTAGTAATGGTTTACCATCTAGATGGAATGGGTTTCCAGGTTCTAAGCCAACCGGAGATTGTGAGGGATGAGAATGAGAGGAAAACAGAAGTCCACAGTAGACCTAGGCCACTTGGCTCTCCTACTGATCTGCTAGACAGTGATGTCCTGCTGGTCACAGCCCCCTGAGCACTTCTTGCTGGCTGATACGAGGGAGGAAACAAGTTCTAGCCGGCTGGTGGTAGTCTGGTGGAGGCCCCCTCAGGTCTTATAAGCAGGAGTAAGTTCCCGGAAGCTGCTACCTAACCCTAAGTCTACCTACATTTTCTACTGGGCCCAGAAACTTCTTCCCAGCCTAGCCTTCCAGTTGATGCCTTTCCCAGCTCCTGCTCACACCCACAATGAGGTCACAATTCTGGGTTTACATCACCAGAGTCCTGTAACTCTTTAGGAACAGCTCAGACTCGGAGGTTTGAAGCAGCAAATCCAGCTGAGGGATGCAGTTCAGCGGTAGTGTTTCTTTGCATGTATGAGGCCCTGAATTCACTCTTCAGCACCACACACACACAAGACACCAAATGAATCTCACTTTGTTTACATTTTGAAATGGACAAAGCAATGAATACACCCTAGGGCGAAGAAAGCTTTACCACCTAAATCCATAACCTATAACCTGCATCTACTTGTTTACTTTCTACAGTGCTGGAGCTGGCACCCAGGGTGAACAGACAAAGCAAGTACTCTATCATTTAGCTACACCTCCAGTCCAGACCGTATTTGTTAACTGTGTTAGGAACCAGTAAGCCAGCAGCATGCAAAAGAGGATAACTAAAAATAAATGCAAATATAGCACCTTTCTGTGAATTCAAATTCTAATGGGGAAGAAAAGTCATGTCCCAAGGGGTAGAAATCAAGCAGCATGGGTAAGATGAGGACAGCAAAGCTGGGTGGTGGTGGCGGCGCACGACTTTAATACCAGCACTTGGGAGGCAGAGGCAGTCAGATCTCTGTGAATTCAAGGCCAGCCTGGTCTACAAGAGCTACACAGAGAAACTCTATCTCGAAAAACAACAAAAAAGATGAGGATACATCACTGTCTGCAAAAGCTGGCAAGTACTTCACTAACCAGTCTTGAGGACACTCCTCACATTGCTACATATTCCTGTTTCATGCCCAAGCCTCAAACTACACAGAGCATAAACACAAGAGCCTGGACCCAATACTGCCCCAGTCTCCTATGTATATTCACACTGAACATCCTAGGACAAAGAGCACAGGCCTGGGTAGAGTGGGGAACAGCCCCGTTTGACTGAAGTAAGATCTTTAAAAGGCTCTAGAGATGGAAACATAGATCAGTGGAACAATACAATTGATATGAGGCCCTGAGATGAAGCCCAGACTTGCTCTCACTCCCCCTCACACACAAACTATACACACTAATTTTCTTTCTCTCTCTCTCAAGACAGGGAGATGTCCTGGAATTCACTTTGTAGACCAGGCTGGCCTTGAACTCACAGAGATCTGCTTGTATCTGCCTTCTGAGTGCTGGAATAAATGCCCCAAACCTACCCCCCTCTTTGATAAAGGGCCTCACTATGTAATACAGGTTGGCCACAAACTCTGTTTGGGCAGGCATGAAATCTGTAATCCCAGCATTCCTAAATCAAGATGAAAGATAAATCAAGATGAAAGATGAAGATAGGACAATCACCCAGAGGCTCCCAAGCTAGCTAGCATGGAGTATCATGTCAGTGGAAACAAACAAACAAAGAAACCCAAAAAACAAAAATCCTCAATTTCAATAAGGCAAAGGTGAGAGACTATCTTCCCAAAGTTGTCCTGAAATCTTCACACATGACACACATGCATCACGGCACTCATGAGATTCTCCCTCCTCTTACACACACACTATTTTTTTGGTCCCACTATGTAGCTCAAACTGTCCTAGAATTCACTATGTAGAACAGGCTGGCTTGGAACTCACAGAAATTTGCCCGCTTCTGCCTCCCAAGTGCTGGGATTAAAGGTGTGCACCACCACTGCCTGGCACAAATATTTCTAAAGGGAAAAGACTTAGATGCATCTTTTTTGAGACAGGCTCTCACTATGTAGCCCTGGCTGGCCTAGAACTCACTATTGAACCAGGCTAGCCTCAAGCCCGTAAATATCTGCCTGTGCCTGCTTCCTGAGCATTGAGATTAAATGTATGCACCACCACAGCACCTGTGTCACCCTCTAAAACTCCATGAGGGAGTGAGGGAGAATGCGTCTTATTCACCTCCATTCCCAGGCCTCAATACACACTCTATCATTTTGGAATAAGTCCGGCAGGACTTTGTGGTTAAACCCTCACAACACTCTGAGGCAGACATTGCCATCTCTACAGGTTAGCAAATGGAACTTCTAAGGGCAGACACATGGCTGAGAACACATAAAACAGACCAGTGACCTTTCATAACACCACGCCTTCTTCCCATCTCTACTTTTCTCAATATTGTTAGGCTCTCACTAAATATAAACATCGTAGTTGCCAAAGATGAAGATGCTTCAGTCTCTTTTTAGTCAGTCTTTTGGCTGCTGCCAAAGCACCCCGAGTCTGCTCTGCCTAAGGCCAGCTTTGTCACTCAGACCTCAGGGCTGACGCATGGCCTAGCCTGCACATCTTACGCTGCTCACCTGTGTCATCCATCACCAGCTGCTTTGTGACTTGGCATTTCAAAACACCTTTGTTTCCTTTCTGGGGTTACTGATTTTGTTACCTAAACTGAAGCAGTAGTGTGCACTCAGAACCCTGCTCAGGGAAGCAAGCAAAGCCATGGGATTCACTGCAATTTGCTCTCCACAGGCACACCAGAAACTATTAATTCCTTCAATTTAGAACACACCTGAGGGGGCTGGTGAGACGACTCAACATTTAGCCTCACTGAGTGCTCTTCAAGAGGATCTGGGTTCAATTCCCAGGCACCCATATGACAGCTCACAACTGTCCATAACTCTCCCAATTCTGGGGGACTCAACACCCTCACACAGGCGATTCATGCAGGCAAAATACCAAAGCACATAAAATAAAAATAAATAAATTAGGGGCTGGAGAGATGGCTCAGCGGTTAAGAGCACTGCCTGTTCTTCCAGAGGTCCTGAGTTCAATTCCCAGCAACCGCATGGTGGCTCACAACCATCTGTAATGAGATCTGGTGCCCTCTTCTAACCTGCAGTTATACATGCAGGCAGAAGAGTGTACATATAATAAATAAATAAATCTTTATAAAAAATAAATAAATTAGAACACATGTGACTAAATGAAATTCCAGTGTATCTGGAGAGGACAGCACAGCGTAAGAGAGGCACTGGGTTCTCACAGGCACTCTACACAGGATCATATGACATTCTCATAGAACCTACCTCTTTGCCTTTCGTGTTACCTCCTTCTATCCATTCCACTGAAACACAGGATTTCTCCACGTTCACTGTGCTTATGTTGGCACTGTGAATTAAGCCTGTGCATGAAAAGACCAGAGATTATCCATCTGTCTCCTGAGAACTTAACTTGTATACCTCTGCTTTTAGGACTCTACGGAGACTTCCAATGTAGAATTTACCTAGGAAAATTGATTTCACCCTCTTTTAAAAACCAACACAGCCAGGTGGTGGTGGTGCACACCTTTAATCCCAGCACTTGGGAGGCAGAGGCAGGTGGATCTCTGTGAGTTCCAGGCCAGCCTGGTCTACAAACTGAGTTCCGGGACAGCCAGGGCTACACAGTGAAACCCTGTCTCGAAGAACAAACAAACATAGACCATTCCACAATGAGGTGGGTAGGGAACAGGCTTTAATCCCCAGCTACATTGGCGAAGGGCTCATCTCCGCTCCAGAGAGTGTGCAATATAACGAAGGCTCATTTGAGCAAGGAAGTCGCTACAGTCCTTAGAGGAGCTGTTCCTGAACACATCGCTAACCTTTTGGGTTTTCCTAACTCAGTTTTGGCAGTGGCTGTCTGGCTACTGCACGAATGACACATTAGACGTGCAGTCGTCGCTTAATAAAAACACAAGGTTGTCTTACCAGCTCCTTAAAAGCAGGGATCCTGCTCGTTTACTTTGACTCCCTGCACCTGGCATACTGCCAGGCACATGTACAGCACAGTCTAGGGGCTAGGGAGCGGAGCAGTTTCAGTCAAAGATTTCGGCAGCAAGCACAGCCACGGGCTCTAACCTAGCCTAGGCAAACCAATGACCGCAGGGGTGCTCCGCCCACACTCAGAAAGCAGGCAGGGGACCCACAACCAGGGCAGCGTTTCCCCCAGTGTAGTGGACACCGATCGCTAGTGCCAAGATAGGGCCTCCTCAGTGTGGGACCGGGGTAAGTGTCTGTCCCAAAGCTTGCCGTTTGCGGGCCGGGTAACCATCTTGGCATTCTCGCCGCTCTTGCGTCCCCTCGGCCTCAGGACCATGCCCTCACCATTACTGCGTTGAATCTTGATGGAGAGACCAGGAAACAATCGAGCGGGAAGCGACTCCATGGGCTCGGGAACAACAGCAGGTAAAAAACAAATCCAAGAAGCTCGAAAGGGACGTCTCTGCTAATGCAGCGCAAAAATTAACGCCGCCTAAACCGCTGCAGTTTAAATCCCGCGCGCTAGCGTTCTTACGACGTCACCACTGCGAAGGCACCGCAGCGCATTTTGGGATATGTAGTCTTGGCCTCATGACTTCCGGCGGGCTCCCAGGCTCTGTGACATATGAGAATATTTCCAGGTCCCTGTCACTTTCCCATCTTAGTACCAGTTCGATCCTCTGCTTTTATGTACACTGGGAATCTTATATATAATGTTTCAGTTATGGCCCTGTGGTTCTGCAGACAGGGGTTCAAATCCTGGCTTTTGTTTTTGTTTTTGTTTTTTTGGGGACAGGGTTTCCCTGTGGCTTTGGAGGCTGTCCTGGAACTAGCTCTTGTAGACCAGGCTGGTCTCGAACTCACAGTGATCCACCTGCCTCTGCCTCCCGAGTGCTGGGATTAAAGGCGTGCGCCACCACCGCCCAGCTAAATCCTGGCTTTTTTAGTAAGTAGCTCAATGACTTTAAAGAACTCAGATACTTTCTCTTTGAAATGTATAAAATATTTCGAAGACACCGACTTAACTTAGTTTTGAGTATCAGCCACATGCTAGTGCTAGACAGGAATAGTGGAATGAACAAGACAAATAGTACCTGTCCTTGAGACAATTTTTCTATTAAAAACACGGTGGAGGGCTAGAGAGATGTCTCAGCACTTAAGTCTGGCTGCTCTTCTAGAAGACCTGGTTCAATTCCCAGCACCTACATGACAGCTCACAACTGTCTGTACCTGTCTGTACTTCCTGTTCCAGGGGTCCGACATCCTCATACAGACATACATGCAGGCAAACACCAAAGTACATAAAATAAAAATAATTTTATTAGGAACACAGTGGAGGGCTGGAGCACTTGGGAGGCAAAGGCAGGAAGATCTCTGTGAATTTGAGGCCAGCCTGGTCTACAGAGTGAATTCCAGGACAGCCAGGGAAACACAGAGGAAACCCTGTCTCAAAAACAAACAAACAAACAAACAAACAAAAGAAAGAAAGGGGAGAAGGGAGGAAAGAAGGAAGGAAGGAAGGAAAGAAGGAAGAAAAGGAAGGAAGACCAAAAAAAAAAAAAGCAAAATAAAAAAGCAGATCAGGCCGGGTGTTGGTGGTGCACGCCTTTAATCCCAGCACTCGGGAGGCAGAGGCAGGCAGATCTCTGTGAGTTTGAGGCCAGCCTGGTCTACAGAGCGAGTGCCAGGATAGGCTCCAAAGCCACAGAGAAACCCTGTCTCGAAAAAACAAAACAAAACAAAACAAAAAAAGCAGATCAGCTGGGCATTGGTGGCACACACCTTTAATCCCAGCACTCGGGAGGCAGAGACAGGCGGATCTCTGGATCTCTGTGAATTTGAGGTCAGCCTGGTCTACAGAGCCAGTTCTAGGACAGCCTCCAAAGCCACAGAGAAACCCTGTCTGGGGGCGGGGGACAGATCAGCTAGCTTGGAACTCACTATGAAGAACAGCATGGCTTTGAACTTGTGAACAATCCTCATGCCTCATCCTCCCAAGTCCTGGGATTGCTTATAGCTTTTCAGCGGCTTCATTTTGCCATCAATGTAAAACAGATCACAGACCCCCAGTTTCTTCTCTCCCTTTCCCAGAATCGAGGCCATTCATCTATGCAACTTTTTCTTTATGAGCCAGAGTAGATCAGATGTGTTGTGGGCTTACAGCTCTTATGAAGGATCTAGCTCTCTCCCTTCCTTGCAACTGTGAGCAAGGCCAGTATCTCTGAGCCCTAGACCTAGTGTCTTCCTGCCTTGTGACTCCTGGCACTCAGGTCACACCAGGCTAGATTATATAGTATCTACCCCCACAACCTGTAAGAGTCAGAATTTCACTTTGTCCTCCGGAAGTGAGGGCTGTCTGTCTGTCTCCCTTCAAGACACCAGTCTCTGGCCTGGCTTGGTGATGCATGCCTCTTAATCCTGGCAGAAGGAGGAAGAGACAGGTGGATCTGTGAGTTCCAGGCCAACCCGGGCTGCATAGCAAGTTCCAGAACAGCCAAGGCTGCATATCGAGAGACCCCGTGGAAGGAGAAGGAAAACAGAGGACGAGGAGGGAGGGGAGAAGGAGGAAGGGGAGGAGGAGGAAGGGGAGGAGGAGGAGAGGAGGAAGAGGAGGAAGAGGAGGAGGAGGAGGAGGAGGAGGAGGAGGAGGAGGAGGAGGAGGAAAATAGACACCACCATTCTGCCTCTGCCTCTCTTACTACAATGTGTATCTCTCCTATGCCCTCTCACACAAGTCCCTTGCCCAGGGTGCCCATGACTATGATTCTGTCTCTTCTAGGAAAGCTCATCCAAAGTCATACCTCTCTGCATCAGGTACCTCTCTGCAGTTGTCACCTTGCTCTTCTGAATCCTTAGTGCTTGGCCTGTGTCAGTAAATACTTGGTTATCAGTGGCTAGGCATACAGTCTTGTGTCCTAGAGTAAGCGAGTGCTGCTTGTTTGAAATACATTTTTAGAAAATGAATGTACCAGAATAACGAGTTTGAAGATTTGATTAATTTTTTATATTTATGTCTTGATGCTAGACAAGCTCCGCCCCTGTTCATTTTATTTTTAATTAATTAGAACTTTTAAACTGGGTGTGGGGGCACATGCCTGTCATGCCATCATTAATAGGCAGAGACAGGAGGATCAGGAATTCAAGATCTTCCTAGGTGATGAGGCAAATTCAATGCCAGCCTGGTTTACAGGAGACTCCCTAATGGGTGCCCAGTACTCATGAGGTTGAGGCAAGGAGAACTGTGCTCAACTTCTCATGCCCGACTGGCTACATAGTGAGTTCAAGGCCAGCCTAGGGGGCCTTGTGAGACACTGGCTCAAAACTTCAAGAAGCAAAGTCAAAATATCGCCCCCCTAAAAAAAGAGAAAGAATTTTTACTTGGTGTAAATTATAAGACCAGATTTTTGTAGTTGGATCAGGCATTTATAGTCCCATGAATTTGGTTTCTGCACTGCCCCCTAGCGTGGGCCCAACATTTACTCTGGGAAAATGAAATATTTATTTCCGTATAACGGAGGCCGGTGAAACAGCGTAATTTACATACCCACAATGCATTGCACCCAGGCCGGTGCGAAATTTAAATGGGTAAGCTCTTTTATTTTTTTCTTTCTCGTTTTGTTTTCGTTATAGTGATGCGGCTTTCAGAGATCGTGTGGACGGAAAGCAAGAGTCATCATTTACTTTGTGGAACTAGTTCCCATCGGCGAAGTAGGAGTCACCGTTGCTCGAGAACGCTTGGCCGGATTCGCTGTTATACTCTGGTTTCTCTTCAGATCGTATAAATCTTTCGCCTTTTACTAAAGATTTCCGTGGAGAGGAACAATTCTGAGTCTTAAACTAATTTTTTGAGGTCCTGTGTTTGCAGGGCTGTTATTACTTGTTTAAACATAGACCCATTGTTTTCTTGTACTTTGTGTATGTATAAAGGGTAGTACGGTAACACGCGGTTCGTTTGGTAACTAGTGGCTACCTAACGTTTAGGGTTGTGTTTTCCAGGTTTCGAGAACATAATGGTGTGTTTTGTTTTTGTTTTTTTGTTATTTTTTTTGGGTTAGCCTTGGCTGTTCCAATGACTATGCTTTTTGATCTTGTGTAGGTTTTCTAGAACTATGTAATTGACACCAATTTTTTAAGGTTTTGTTATGTCAGACAGAGCGCACCAACTCTGATTTAAGGTGGTTGGGAGCAAGTATGTGGTTGCTGGATTGAACTCAGAACGTCCTGGAAGAAATCAGTGCTCTTAACTGCTGAACCATCTCTCTCCTGCTCCCTTAAAAAAGACAGGTTTTTAGATGGTGCTGGGCATCCTGAATGTTTTGATGGTTTTTGTTTGTTTTGCTTTTAGGGTTTTCAAGACAGAGTTTCTCTGTGTAGATTTGGAGCCTGTCCTGGCACTCGCTCTGGAAACCAGGAGGGTTGGGATTAAAAACGTGCGCCACTGACACCTGGCATATTTTGAGTTTTTGAGACAAGGTCTCACTATGAATGTACTGATACAGTCATTTTCGAGGTGCTGTTTATATACTGATCCATGCGGTGGTGAAAGACAAGGGCTCTACAACGACGACTCTTCTTCCAAAGTGACAAATTTAATTCAAGCTTATTAGTAGATTTACATTAGGAAAATCTGGAGTTTGCACTTCCCCTTGGTGGTCAGCTCACACCTTTACATGGGAGGAAAAGGAAACAGTTAAGGTATTTCCAGAGCTTTGAGGGTGGCGACTTAATCTTCATTTACATACTCACAAAGCACTGCACAGCGTGTATTGCTGACTTTAAAACCCGAAACCATTGGCTTCATTTTTCAGTCTTGGTTTCCTTCACAAAGTACGGCTTTCACATATTTATGTGAGAATGAAAGAGAAGTATTACCCGGCTTTTTGTTGTTGTTTTTGTTTCTTTTAGGAAAAAGTTACCATCATTGTTCCTTTTTTGTTTTTTTGTTTTTTGAGACAGGGTTTCTCTGTGGCTTTGGAGGCTGTCTGGAACTCGCTCTTGTAGACCAGTCTGGTCTCGAACTCACAGAGATCCGCCTGCCTCTGCCTCTTGAGTGCTGAGATTAAAGGCGTGCGCCACCAACGCCCAGCTCCATCATTGTTCTAAGATTTACAGTTATATGAGAACAACATACAAGCATACTATTATAGAATGGATGAGGTTTTTCTTCTTCCCTTTTTTCTATTAGAGAATTATTTTACATGTCAATAGGTTAGATGAGTTGTGGTGGAGATATGGAAACAAAAGTTTTTGCTAAGTCAAGTTTTGGGATTCTTGTTAATGTCCTTTTTTGTTTGTTTGTTTGTTTGTTTTTTCGAGCCAGGGTTTCTCTGTGGCTTTGGAGGCTGTCCTGGAACTAGCTCTTGTAGGCCAGGCTGGTCTCGAGCTCACAGAGATCTACCTGCCTCTGCCTCCTTAGTGCTGGGATTAAAGGCGTGCGGCACCACCGCCCCGCAGAAGGTCTTGTTAATATCTTGACAGTACTGCTAAAATCAGTTTAAAAGTAGCCACTATTGTCTTTTAAGCTTATTTTCTGGGAATGTGATGTTTTTAATCAAAGTATATGTTTGGGCATGATCATTCTTAATGTTTTTATCATGTTTTTGGTACTCTACTACCCCAAACACTGAACGTATTTATCCTAGTAATTTTGAAGTTCAGCTATCGAATGTCAGGTGTCCCATGCCCAAAGGTGTCTGTGTGGCCCCTGCCCACCTCCTCCACCACTTCATTTTCTCTGGCCATTTATTTATTCACTGAGTTAGTTCTGATTGTGTTTTAGAATTCACAGATGACACTGTATATTTAAAGAGAAAAAGCACGGCCTTGCTCAAATGTCTGACACCTTCGCTCTCTGAGCAAGCTCCACCCACCCCCCCTTTGCCAATACTGATGGAGTATTTGCTGCAGGACCAGTGCTAAGGAAACAGCCGTACTCACCAGACACGGGCTGCCATTCTCAGATCATGGACACTTAGTTCAAGAGGAAAGAATCATTCCTCTAATCCAGAGAATAACTAGAGTCCGCACTGAAGGGATGTGGTAGCTCATACCTGTGATAGCAATACTCAGGAGCTGGAAGGTCTTTGTGTACTGCAGAGTGAGTCTGAAGCCAGTCCAGACTAAGACCATGTCTAAGAGCAAAAACACCAAAGCAAGCCAACAGCCCTGTCTGCACCAGACTGCCTCATGCTTCTCCGCTGATCCCTCTGTGGATAGATGAAGGAATTTAGAACAAGTGGCCTTCTCAGGGAGCCAGTGGACAAGAAAGATTGGGCAGAGGGCAGGGTTAATGTTCCCTTGGCAGAAGGACCTCGGAAGTGGCCAAGTTAAAACAAACAAAAAAGCCACTCAGGGGTAGTGCTTGCCCTTATTCTCAGCACTTAACATGCAGAGGCAGACAGATCCCTGCAAGTTCAAGGCCAGCCTGGTCTATAGAGCAAATTCTAAGACAGCCAGGGCTGCACAGAGAAACCCTCTCATGGGGGGAAAAGGGAAGTGGTCCAGCCCCAGACCTTGGATATTCCATATGTGGAGGTAAATAAAATATCCCACCTAGGTGTGTGTGTGTGTGTGTGTGTGTGTGTGTGTGTGTGCTAGCTAGCTTTTCTTTCTTTCTTTCTTTCTTTCTTTTTTTTTTTTTTTTTTTTTTTTTTTTTTTTTTTTTTTTTTTTTTGGTTTTTCGAGACAGGGTTTCTCTGTGTAGCTTTAGAGCCTATCCTGGCACTTGCTCTGGAGACCAGGCTGGCCTCGAACTCACAGAGATACACCTGCCTCTGTCTTCCGAGTGCTGGGATTAAAGGCGTGTGTCACCAATGCCCGGCTTTAGCTAGCTTTTCTTAATTTGAATTAGTTAACCTGTCTACCTTTTCCCTCTGGGTTTTTATCTTTCTTACTTCTGTATATCTTATTTACCTTCTTATTTCTTGGCTGGGTGGCTGGCCCCTGATATCCTCCTCTCCTTGTTCTCTTGTTGCTCTTTGGGCCTCGGGTCTCCTTCTATTTATACTCTCTGCCTGCCAGCCCCACCTAGCTTTGCTCCTGCCTCACTATTGGCTGTTCAGCTCTATTAGGACCACTAGGTGTTTTAGATAGTCACAGTAACACAGCTTTACAGAGTTAAACAAATGTATCTTTAACAAAAGTCTCGGCTGGGTATAGGTGGCACGAGCCTTTAATCCCAACACTCGGGAGGCAGAGGCAGGAGTATCTCTTTGAGTTCGAGGCCAGGCTGGTCTCCAGAGTGAGTGCCAGGATAGGCTCCAAAACTACACAGAGAAACCCTGTCTCAAAAAACAAACAAACAAACAAACAAACAAACAAGTCTCATACCTGAAATAACATTCTTCCACAGGAAAGTCTTTGATTGTGTGCATGATTTTAGAATTGTTTTTTGGTGTTTTTTTTTTTTTTTTTTTGAGACAGGGTCTCTGTACATAGCCCTGGCTAGCCTAGAACTCTTTATGTAGATCAGGTTGGCTTTGAACTCACAGAGATCTTCCTGCCTCTGCCTCCTGAGTGTTGGGACTAAAGGCATGTGCCACCAGAATTGATTATTGGAGACACTGTGGATGAGAATGCATGGAAAAGACTGCACTCTGAAAATACACAGCTTCATGAAGGAATCTGTATTAACCAGCCAGTGGCTATAAACAGGATTCCTGTGACATGCCATCCTTGTTGTCCAGGAAAGATCTTTTCATGGCAAGAAGAGGTTGGGATTTGATGCTTGTCCACACAGACACTATCACAGATAGATTTTATTTTGGGGACTCTGTGTAACCAGAAAACCCTTGCTTCCTGCCTCCTCCCCTCAAACTCCCAGAGCCTGCAGTCACTTCCGGCCCCTCTATAACTGAAAGCCTTGATGCCTTTGCTTAGCTCTACATAAAGTTCAGCTAACCAGCACCTCCCTGAGCCTCCTCTGTAGGATCTGTGTTTAGGGAAGTAATATGATTTTTTTTCTGTTCATCTGTCTATAAATATATCTATAAATATAATCATTTTCTACATCAAGATGAAGAAGTCCTTAGAGTGCACAGAATAAATCTAAAATTTTTTACACATGTAGCCACTTCCATGGTGCCCACATATTCTGGAGTCACAAGCAGCAGAATTCTTTGCTCCTATTTTCTTGGGAAATCAGGGCGCTAGTTTACTATGCACTTCTAGACAAGACTGCCACTTTCTGGCTGTACCGAGGAAGCGCGTGTCTACATAGATGGTCTTTTCCAGCAGAATGTGCTTGGCAGGCTGTAGCTGGCCAGTCAGTCACATGCTCTGATTGCTGTGTGCTCTGCTACCCTCTTAACTGCACCCTATTCAAATACTAATGCTGAAGCACTAAAACCAGACTGATTCAATACATTTTCACTACATCATAATCAAAGACCAATACTGAAACACCAAAAACTGATTGACTGACTATTAGACACAGACTCTTCAGTGTTTTAGTTATGTGGATCACACTGGCTTTGAACTTGTGGCAATCCTCCTGTTACAGCTGTCTTCTTGTGGGATTACAGAGATGTGTCATCACCATGCCCATCTATAAATACTTTTGGAGATTATTTTTAAGTGCTGGGTAGGCTGATGAGATGGTTCAGTGGACAAAGGCACTTGAAGCCAAACTGACTGAGTGAGTAAGATCCCAAGGACCACATGGCAGAAGGACAACAGTTCTGCTAGCTGTCCTCTGACCTTCACACCCCTGTGGTATGCAGGTGTTCCCCATAAATAATAAACAAATACATGAGTGTGCTAAAGGGCCCAGGAGGGTCAGCAGTGAAAGTGAAAGACCCCGGAAGAGGTACTTTCGTAGAAGGAGACCCGTACCCAGGAATCAGCGAGACCACGAACTTGGATGCAAAAGCAAGAGGCTTTATTGAAAATACGGGTACCCGGGCGACTTAGCTTCTGTGAGGCCAAGCGCCCCGAGCCAAGGGAAAGGGGTCCTTATATAGGGAAAAAGGCACAAGCTAGAAGCAGGGATTCTATTGGATAATTCTAATGAGGCATTGTACAGAGCTATTCCCATTGGTCAATGTAAATGAGGCGCTATACAGGGTTATTCAAATGAGGCGAAGTACAGAGTTATTCAAATGAGGTGAAACACAGAGTCTTTCAAATGAGGCGAAATACAGAATCATTTCTATTGGATGGTTCAAATGAGACACAGAGCCATTCCAGATCAGCATATTCTCAAGGTCTGGTGTCTGGTACAACAGACTCAATTCCCCCCCCCTCCGCGTCCAGATGGCTGACCTCATCGGGCGGGGGCTCAGGGGCAGGGCTCCAGGCCGGCTCACTTGGTGTTCGTTCTCGTGCCATCCCACCTGGTGCTCGCCCTCGTGCCGGCCCACCTGGTGCTCGTTCTCGTGCCGGCCCACCTGGTGCTCGTTCTAGGGCCGGGCGTGCGGCGGGTGGCGGGGGAAGTGGAGGCCGCCGGGGGTGGGGATCGGGGAAGCCGCTGACAGGAGGAGGAGGAGACAAACTTGAGAAAGAAAGGGCTAAGGGGCAGGGGTCTTTCAAAAGCACTTGGAAAGCAAGCATGAGAAGTAGAGTTCATATCCCCAGCACCCAGGTAAATGCTGGGTTAGCATGGTGGCTGGCCTGGACTGTCAGCACTAGGAGCTAGAGATAGGGGGTGGCAGGGCCAAGCTGGCTAGCCCAGCTCACACTGAGTTACAGGTTCAGGGACAGACCTCAATATGAGCAGTGGTGGTGCTCGCCTTTAATCCCAGCACTTGGGAGGTAGAGGCAGGTGGATCTCTGTGATTTGCAGGCCAGCCTGGTATACAGATTAAGTTCCAGGACAACAGAGCTACACACAGAGAAACCTTGCCTGGAATAAACCAAACCCTTTTTCCCCCAAAAAATGAGAGTGGTGGAGGAAGACATTCCACGTCACCCTCTGACCTTTATATGTATTGCCCACAAGTGGATACATACTTGCATATGCACGCAGGTGTTACGAAGGTCCTTCCCCACCAGCTTGGTCCCGCAGCCACCTTGCCCAAAACTGAACACACAGATGCAGTACTAGTTATAATACTGTTGGCCATTGGCTTCTTATTGGCTAGCTCTGTCTTAATTATTAATCCATAACTAACAATCTATGTTCTTCTACATGGTCTTATCTTAGGACAGAATGACTGTCTCGTGTTGTCTCTTTCTGGGATCACATTGAGCCTCTCTCTACTTACACTTTCCAGAATCCTCCTGATCTCCTAGACCCGCTTATGTTGCTGCCCTATTGGCCAACAGTGTTTTATTCATCAACCAATTAGATAAACATATACAGAAGGACAATCTTATCACAAAGTGTGCGTAGGCACACACACACACACACACACACACACACACACACACACACACACACATGCTCACATGTAAAATCTTAAAGTCTAGTGAGTTGTAGTAAGCCTATGAACTCAGATGAGAGAAGCTGACATGAAGGGGGATGTCCTTCTATATATATGTTTCTCTTATTGGTTGATAATAAAACCCTGATTGGTCAGACAGGAAGTATAGGCGGGGCTACAAGAGGAAGTAGAGAGGAGAGAGGTGCCGAGATGCCTTGTAGTCGCCAAAGGAGTAACATATCTGGGCATTCGCTGGTAAGCCAAGACCACATGAAAATAGATAGACTAATAGAAATGGGTTATTAATTAAGACAGAACTAGCCAATAAGAAGCCCTAGCCATGGGGCTGGAGAGACGGCTCAGGGGTTAAGAACACTGACTGCTGCTCTTCTAGAGGTCCTGAGTTCAATTCCCAGAAACCACATGGTGGCTCACAACCATGTAATGTAATCTAGTGCCATCTTCTGGCACGCACTGTATACATGATAAATAAATAAATAATTAAAAAAGAAGCCCTAGCCATTGACCAATAGTTTAATACTTGATATAACATCTATGTATTTATTTGTGGCTGAAGGGCAGTGGGACCTGGTAGGAAAGAAACTAGTTACAAAATGTTGCCCACACAAGGAGCAAGATTTCCCACATAAAACCTGACAAAAAAACTTAAAAGAGATTCTAAAAACAAAAGTGTTGGGTTTTTTTTGTGTGTGTGTAAGTCACAGGTGTGATGGAACAGGAACCAAGAGATTTATTAAGCACATGGAGTTTATTAAAGGGAAGGTGAAGAAGAGAAAGAATCAGAGACAAGGGGCGGAGAAGGGAGAGAGAGAGGGGAGCAAAGAGAGAGAGAGAGAGATGAAGGGAGAGAGGGAACACGTGGAGGAGCTCACTTAAAAGGGGAACCTTGCACATGCATACTGAGTCCTTACACAGCCCGGTGATGTAGCCATGACGTGGCCACGCCACTATGCATGTCCTGCCCATTTTCAGGGGGCAGGGTCATCATAATGCCTAGGTTCCAACAAAAAGAACAGAGGCAAGCATGGCTTCTTGGTAGCAGCAGCATTTTCTCAGGTGGGCTCTGTTTGCTAGAGACAAGTGGAGGCTCATGGCTCCCTTAAGGGAGGCTTCCTGGCTCAGCATTATCGACAAATAGTTCAGGACTTTTTTTTTTTTTTCAAGACAGGGTGTTTCTCTGTGTAACTTTGGAGTCTATCCTGGCGCTCACTCTGGAGACCAGGCTGGCCTCGAACTCACAGAGATCCCCCCGAGTGCTGGGATTAAAGGAGTGTGCACTAACGCCCGGCATGCAGGACTCTTTTAAGAGGCTCTACTACCGAACAATTAAATGGTGTGTACCAGATGCTTGATGTGGGCATAGAGAAAAGTTGAGGCAGTGAGCACAGCTCCCAGTGCTGGCGTAAATGTACCCCTGCCTAGGGGTACAAATGGCTAGGGCTTCTGATTGGCTAGCTCTGTCTTAATTATTAACCCATTTCTATTAATCTATGTATTTCAATGTGGTCTTGGCTTACCAAGGAAGGGTCGGGACCTGTTATTCCTTCCTCGGCTAAATGGCATCTCTCTGAGAACTCTCTCTGCCTGCCTTTCCCAGAATTCTCCTCCTCTCCTATTCCTGCCTATCTTCCTGCCTCTATTGGCCAAAGAGTGATTTATTCATCAACCAGTAAGAGAAACATATATACAGAAGAGCATCCCCCATCAGAGGACTCCTATAGTGGACACATGGGTGGCTTTTGTGGTTATACTTCTCCAATGTCCTTCTCTTTCCATTTGTTTCTTGTTTATTTAGCTTTCTGGTGATGTTGGTAACCCTACACACAGACCATTGAACGTGAAGTTCTGTGTTATCTCAGAGCTCTCAACCGTTACCATCATCATAATCCACAGCTGTGCCCCACCATAGAGGACCTTGTGACCCCTAAGTGATGCTGCAGGCTGGCCTCTTGAATCCACCGAGACCACTGCCCCCCTAGTTGAGTGCTTGAGTGTGTGTAGGCATTAAAGTTGTGCACTACCTTGAGCTGAGCCAGCCCGGCCATCAATTTCTTACCTTAACCACTGCCTCCCAAGTCCAAAACGCCACTCAAGCCTTTTCTGCTTTAGGATTCTACATCCTAAGATGAATCGGTGTCACCAGGACCCTGTTGCCATATGAAACAGTGTGCCGGGGTGGGTGCCAGGAAGACATATTGGAGCTATATCAATGATTTTGGTTTGACCTTGCTGTCAGGGAAACATGTTCACACAAAAAGACCCAAAATGAAAGTATTTGGAGCCCCAGTTCTAATGACCCATTGCATCTTACTCCAAGTGGCCAAAAAGACAACTGGTGTTGTAAATTTTACTACTTAAGATAGCAAGGTGTCCATTTAGCTACCCAGATATGGACCCCACAGAGATGACAGAGGGGGCATGACCAAGTAAGTCTCTTAAGTTACTAAAAGCAAGCAAACAAACAACCCACACTCCCTACTCCCTCTCCGAGAGGTAACTGTCTCTGAGACAATTTGTCTCCTTCCGAGTCTCTGGCTCTCCTGCAGCATATTTCCTTTTTTAAGCACACTAGTTGTCAGGAATGGTGCCCTGACATTAATTCCAGCACTCAGGAGGCAGAGGCAGGTGAATCTCTGTGAGTTCAAGGCCAGCCTGGCCTACAAAGTGAGTCTAAGGACAGCTGTTACACAGAGAAACCCTGTCTCTAAGAAAACAACCAACCAAATAAAAAAAAAAAAAAAAATCTGTAGTGGCTGGCTACTGGCCTCTGGCTGTTCATTTTGTCACAACCCCAAACCGCATGTGTGAATTTGGGTGATGGTGAAAGGGAGTATCAGTTCCCCTATGGCGACGTGAGAGCCTTTAACTAACACTAGGGAGTTAGAGGCAGGAGATGTTTGTGAGTTCAACCTTAGCCTGGTCTATATATTGAGTTCTCGTCTAGCAAGGGTTACAGAAACAAACTAATACAAAAGCATCTATCTGAAACAACAACAGAAATTAAATAAAGTTTGATGTGCAGACCTGTGCTAGTTGTCCCAACACTGGGGAATCGCAGGCAGAAGGGTCTCGAGTTCAAAGTCATTTTCAGCTACAAGGAGAGATCGAGGCTAACCTGGGCTACGACAGACTCTGTCCTCAGCTGTCTAGCTGTATTTGTATTATTCTGTCTGCATTCGAGGCAAATCTGAGGGGAGGAACGTCCTGGTGCCTCTCTGCCCTTCTCTGGACCCTCTAGTGTTTGGCGCCTGTGTCTTTGAACTTTCAGTCATCAGTGCTTGGCACACATCCCAGTGTCTGAAGGCAAGGACCTCAGGCGCTCAGTACTTTGAGTTAAATGAATGTACTGATACAGTCATTTTCGAGGTGTTGTTTATGTCCTGATTGATGCGGTACCAGGTGAAATCCAGTGCCTCGTGTATAGACAATGGCTGTACAATGAGGACTTCTGCCGAAGTGACAATTTAGGCTTTACATTCGGAAAATCTTGAGTTTGCACTGCCCCCTGGTGGTCATCCCACACCTTTCCATGGGAGGAAAAGGAAACAAGGTATTTTCCAGAGCCTTGAGGGAGGCGACTTGTCTTCATTTACATACCCACAATGCACTGCATAGGGTGTATTGCTGACTTTAAAACCAGAAATCACTGGCTTGTTTTTTTTACCATTTTGATTTCCTTCACAAAGTATATTCTCACATATTTATATGAGAATGAAAGAGAAGTATTTCGCATTTTTTTTTTTTTGAGGAAAAAGCTACCATCACTGAACTAAGATTTACTGGTCAATGAGAACCTGCAAATTTAACACTAAGTTGTACACCTTGTGTATGTATGTATACTGGAAAAATAGCCAATTTTTGGAGGTCCTGTTGATGGCTGAACAGGGCCGCCATAATGTGCTTAAAAAAAGTTTCTTAGATTTTAATAGAGCAGACTGAACTCCATTTCATAGGAGGGTTTTGCTAAGTTCGTTTTTTGCTTGGTGTTTTAGTACTATTACTATGTTTCCCTGTTTTCGTTT
The DNA here is from genome assembly GCF_003668045.3 of Cricetulus griseus. Taxonomy (NCBI): domain Eukaryota; kingdom Metazoa; phylum Chordata; class Mammalia; order Rodentia; family Cricetidae; genus Cricetulus; species Cricetulus griseus. The sequence goes on along the minus strand of NC_048595.1, from coordinate 35,216,547 downwards.
TCCGCCCATCTGTGGTTTGTATGTAAGTACAACATAAAGTCCATGCATTTGTGTAACTACAGTTAATTTTTAAAGATCTCATCTGAACAATATGGAGAATAATTAAGTAGCAAGGCAGCGAGGTTGAGAAAGAGCAGGATGAATCCTCTCAGCTCTACCCATAGCCCTGTAAAACCTGCAGGCAGTAAGGTGTGCTTAGACCTCAGTACTGGGGAGGGCAAAAGCCAGCGAACCGGGAACTCAAAATTATCTTTAGCACCAAATAAACACACTGTTGGCTGATGGCTAGGACTTGTTAGTAGCTATCTTTGTCTTAATTATTAACCCATAAACTACTAGTCTATGTATTTCTGCATGCCCTTATCTTACCAGAGAAACCCTGGAGTGTCCTTTCCTCCTGGACTCTACACGGTGTCTCCTTTCAGTGCCTCTCTGCCTCTCCCTCAGTATCTTCCTCATTTCCTAGACCCACAAATCTTCCTGCCTCTACTGTCCAAACAGTGTTTTTTTTTTTTTAATTCATCAACCAATAAATGAAACACATATACAGAAGAACATCCCCCATCAGTTAATTAATTAATTTGGATACAGGGACTCTCTATGTAGTCCTGGCTCTCCTGGAGCTCGCTACACAGAGCAGGCTGTCCTCCAACTCAGAGATCCTTCTCCTGCCTCTGCCTCCCTAATGCTGGCATTAATGATCTGTATTACTAAGCCTGCTTTAATATCATTTTTAAAGACAAGAAAATCAATGAAGTATTAACAATATGAGCTATTATTGTGGCATATGTGTTGATGTGTCAGGAGTTGTGGTCTCCTGTAGCCTGACTGTACTCAGCTTGCCATGTAGCTAAGGATGACCTTGAATTACTGATCTTACCAGTTTGCTGTTTGAAAATAGAGTCTTGGTAGCTCAAGCAAGGAATCAATCAGAAGTTAGCTGGTGGTGCTATGCTTTACAGCTCTGGGTGTGCTTTACGGACAAGTGCACAGCAATGAGGGCCTATGGGCTATGACAACCAGTTGACCAATCAACACAGGGCAAACCCTCCAAGCCAGGAGGCACACCAATCCTGAGCCTGTGCGTACCCCTAGACACTCCCCTTATGCTGCCCTATAAGATCTCTATGCAGTGGCTTCACCTCTTTCCTAGCCATCCGCCATGGTGGATGGAGGAAAGGCTAACATGGGGTTAGCTCGTTAAACAACTACAATAAAGCCTTGTGCAGTTTGCTTCAAGCTTTCTGCCTCTGCATGGTGATTGGGGTGGCCGCAGTCCTGGGCTGAGATCCTGGGGGCCTGAGTCTCTGGGGGTCTTTCACCTAAGAGCAGTTTGCTGACTCAGCAAAGTGGCACACAACAGCTGTACTGATCTTTTGCCATGCTGTTTAACAGATTAAGACTTGTGGCCAGAAAAAGATAAAGATATATAGTAAAGACAGATTCAGAGGGAAAAAGTAAAACCACTAAAGGATTTAAAGTGTGTCTAAAAATATACATAAGCTTGGGAAAGAAATGAAAAAGGAAGAGTCATTAAAAAAGAAATAGAGGCTGGGCGGTGGTGGCACATGCCTTTAATCCCAGCACTCGGGAGGCAGAGGCAGGCAGATCTCTGTGAGTTTGAGGCCAGCCTGGACTCCAGAGTGAGTGCCAGGATAGGCTCCAAAGCTACACAGAGAAACCCTGTCTCGAAACAAACAAACAAACAAAAAAGCTACCTAAAGATGGAAAATACACAGAGTCTGGATACTGTATGTTATAGTGTTGTCTTTAAATTTTTTGATTGCTGAGGAAAGGGCTATAGCTACTAAAATACATTTGATTATAAATGCTGCTGGGCTATCCAACTTATATATTTTGAAAAATGCTTTGGCTTACTAAATTTAAGTGTAAGGACAGGTTTACTTGGGAAAAGAGTTTCTCTTTTGTTTCCACAGAAAGTGAAAAGCTGTGGATTCCTTGCAGACTAATATGGTCTGATGAAGCAAGACCCCCTGAAGCAGTGGCCCAGGTGATTGAGCATCTAAAATGAGACGATACAGCCTTGCAGACTACTACAACAAGGACTTGCCCAGATTTCTGTGTTTTCTAAGGATCCCCCATGATATTTCAATGCTCCCTAACAGCAGGAAGTAATTTGGAGAGAATGATGCCCAAAATCCCAAATATTATTTGTAAATGTTAGTGGGGTTGGCTATACATGGTCAAGGATCACAACCAATCTCTTTCTAAAGGAAAAAAAAGGATTATGATATAGAAATGAATACTTTGTATTGGGATGGATTTTCATTTATTGATACAAATTTAAGGCCAATTTTGTTATGTATATATTTCTCTTCTTGTTTAGGTATTGTGTTTGTACAGCTCATTAAAAATGTAATGTATAATTAAGTAAAGGTTTAGATAGTTACCAATATTGTAGATTGTTACCTATAGTTAGGTTTTCTAGATATATAGAGATGTTTTTCAAATGGATAGGCATTCTTCTTACCTTTCAAAGACCTACAGAATATGGCATGAAGTTCATGACAATGAGACAATACTGCTTCTGGCAACACCAATTACTTCAGAGAGGAAGATGGTCATCAGAGAAACTCATTATGGTGTTTGCTTTCCATATGGCAACAATAGCCATTTGGGCAAGAAATTGCTCTTGTCTGGATTATTTATATGCTGTATGAGCTGGACATGCAGGACCCACAGGAAAGTGACTGCTGAAACAAGATGGGACAGTGCTGCAGGGTTCCTGCATCATAGAAGAGTCTGCCAGACATTCTGCAGGACGCAGAAAAATGACTGACTGCCAATACAGGCAGAGAGTTTGAAATTTCCTGCTTTGATGAGAAGTTGCCAGACACACTATAGCCTATGGACTGAAGATGGATGCCCCAACATTACAGAAGAACTTCAGGTAACCGTTCAGGTAGTGAGATGTCTCTGTCAATTCTAGAGTTTATATACTATCTTTCTGTGGTCTTTGATGGAGTTGAAGACAGTTATGGTTATAGTCTTCCTTAGATATGATAAAAGATAAGTTACATCTAAGACTTTAGACTCAAGCCGGGCGTTGGTGGCGCAGCCTTTAATCCCAGCACTCTGTGATTAAAGAGTGCTGTGGATCTCTGTGAGTTCGAGGCCAGCCTGGTCTCCAGAGCGAGTGCCAGGATAGGCTACAAAGCTACACAGAGAAACCCTGTCTCGAAAAACAAAAAAAAAAAAAAAAAAAAGACTTTAGACTCACAAAGATAGGATAGATGATAGAATATTTTCTTTAAATCTTCCTAAATGTTAATGAACTCAATATTGTAACAGTAGTTCTTACTTGATAATTTATATATAATTTTACTATGTTAAGTTAAAACCTCTCTTTTTATTTAGACAGCAAAGAGGAGATGATGGTGTTATCCTTCTGTACATGTTTATCTTATTGGTTGATGAATAAAACACTGTTGGCCAATAGGGCAGCAAGATAGGTGGGACTAGGAGATGAGGAGGATTCTGGGAGGTGTAGGCAGAGGAGAAACAGGTCCCGGACCTTTCTCCATAAGACCACGTGGAAGTACTTAGATTAATAGAAACGGGCTAGAGAAAACGGACAGAGAAAACCAATAAGAAGCCCAAGCGAACGGCCCACAGTATTATAATTAATATAGCCTTTGAATATCCATGTGTGCCCGACGTGGTTGTGATGAACAGCAATGCCGAACGCAGTGGAAGCCAAATAAACCCTTTTCTCCCCAGTTCCTTTGTCATGGTGTTTTCCACTGCGATAGAAGCCCTAAGACAGCACCCATCCACCATCCCTTCCTCCAACTTACTACACCCGGACTCCCTCCCACCTCACCTCCTTTTATTTTATTTGTTTTGTTGCTGTTGTTATAAAGTTCTTATCAGTAACTTTCTGAGTCCAGTTAGTGCTGCCCAAATACTCATGGGTGTGGAGTCATCCTGGGGCAGGAGCATCTCTCCCTCCCTCAGTAGCTGTCAACCGCCAGTAGCTCCCCTCTAAGGGTGGGGCTTCGAGACCCCTCCCCTCTGACAAGTCAGAGGTTGTGGTTGGTGTGTGCACTCCAGTAAATACGGCTTTCGTGCCGCCCCCTGATGGCGGCCCGACGCTATCACAAGGATAAAGCCTGGAGTTTGGGACCGAACGTCTTTTACATACCCATAATGCATTGCCCAGAGATCCGCGCTTTCTTTTAAAAGTATAAGCTCTTTTCCTTTTTCGTTTTGTTTTCTTGATAGCGATGCGGCATCGAGAGACTGAGTGTGAGCCGAAAGCAGAGGTCAATGACCACTTGTTTTGTGCGTCTAGTTCCCATTGGTTATGCAGGAGTTTCGGGCGCCTGAGGACGGTGAGCGGAGCCGTCGTCGGCATGCTCTGGTTTCTCTTCAGATCGTATAAATCTTTCGCCTTTTACTAAAGATTTCCGTGGAGAGGAACAATTCTGAGTCTTAACCTAATTTTTTGATGTCCTACGTAATGTAGGACTGCTATGGTTGGTTCAACAACAGAAACAACATCGTCTTTTACAGTAAGAAAGTTATTCAAATAACCTAGCTTCATGCACGTGTGTTAACCATTTTGACAATGGTTTATGATAAGCTACTTTTCCTGCCAGGGCTTTTTTTTCTTACCTGCCATACTATCTAGAGACAGCCTAGCTGGACAAATTCTTGCACGCTGTACACAGCTTTCTTTGGGTTCCAGGACAGGCAGGGCTGGTTAGAGAAACCAGAAAGCCTGCCTCAAAAGTGCAAAAGAAAACAGGCAGGTTTGGCAGTTCTAATTGTATTATATATTCTTATAAATTCTCCTTTTTCAACCTGACATTCTAAAAACCCAACCAAAGAGATGGAGAAGAGGAGTCAGTGGTCTAGAGTGCTTATTGCTGGAGAAAGAACCGAGTTGGTTTCAACCACCTGTTAATTCCAGCTCCAATAGATGGATGTGATGCTCTCTTCTGGCCCCTGAAACCTGCACCTGCATTCACACACACAAAATTAAAAATAAATATTAGCCGGGTGTGGGTGGCGCACGCCTTTAATCCCAGCACTCGCAAGGCAAAGGCAGGCGGATCTCGGTAAGTTCGAGGCAGCCCTGATCTCCAGAGAGTGCCAGGATAGGCTCCAAAGCTACATAGAGAAACCCTGTCTCGAAAAACCAAAAAAATAAAACAATAAAAATAAGTATTAAAAATATAAAGTCAAACCCAGACCAGTTTAGGAACTTTTATCCTAGGCCCGCCTGTACCTGGAGGGAGTCTTAGACGGTTTATGAACTTGCATTGACTGAGAGTCCCCAAAACCCACATTTCAATATTCTTGGACATGAGGGTTTTCTGTTTCATAACCACTATTATATTTCTTATCTTCCTAAAAATTATCCTCTGGCATCACTTTAAGATATTTTAACTTTCTGAGGGGGGCATGGTGGCACATGCCAGTAATCCAAACACTCCAGAAAAGTAGAGACAGGATTGCCCCTGAGTTTGAAGATATCCTAGGCCACCTAGCTAATTTGGTCAGCCAAGGGTCCATATTGGGACCCTGCCTCAAATAACTAATAAGCCATTATAACTTTATAACAATGACCCCCCATTGCCTCTCAGCAAGGCCCACAAATCAGTCCTTACAGACTACTTCGGACTTTGCCTGCCCTTAATCCACCTCTGTCAGAACTAACATCCTGTAGCAAACCTTTTGGAATCTATTAATTTAGCAGACCACTAACTTCCACCAAGCCCCAAACTAAGAATGTGGGCAGACATTTGCCTGCAGAAGAGCTATCCTCATTTTGTTGTAACTTCGAAGGGAAATTTGAAATTTACTTGATTTGTGAAATGTTCTTTTTTTGTTTGTTTTCGAGACAGGGTTTCTCTGTATAGCTTTGGAGCCTATCCTGGCACTTGCTCTGGAGACCAAGCTGGCCTCAAATTCACAGAGCTCTGCCTGCCTCTGCCTCCTGAGTGCTGGGATTAAAGGCATGCGCCACCAACGCCCGCCGTGAAATGTTCTTGTTCTGTCAAGTTACAAGACTTCATGTAACTGCTTCCTTGTTGGAATATAAAATTTGGAGTAACCTAAATATGTGTCCCCGAGTCATGAATAAGCTATTTGGATCCAGAATAGACTATCTCTTGGCTGTTTTGTTTTGTTTTTGTTTTTGGAGACAGAGTTTCTCAGTGTTACAGCTCTGGCTGTCCTGCAACTCGCTCTGTAGACCAGGCTGACCTCAAACTCACAGAGATCCTCCTGCCTCTGCATCCTGAGGGCTGGGATTAAAGTTGTGCAACACCACTGCCCTCTCCCCCCCCTTTTTAAAAAGAACTTTAACATTTATTTATTTTGAGGATTTATTTATTATGTATACAGTGTTCTGCCTATGCCTGCAGGCCAGAAGAGGGCACCAGATCTAATTACAGATGGCTGTGAGCCACCATGTGGTTGCTGGGAATTGAACTCAGGACCTCTGGAAGTGCTCTTAATCTCTGAGCCATCTCTCCACCCCCCCCCTTTTTTTTTTTAAAGTTCCCATATGGTGGCTCCAGTTCCCGGGGATTTGACACCCTCTTCTTACCTCCATGGACATCAGGCACACATGTGGTACATATTCAGGCAAAATAGACACATAAAATTAAATAATCTTTAAAGAAATTGACCTTGAGTACTTTCCCATGTAGTCCATGGTATCCTTTTTGACATTTTTAAAGAAACATGTATTTCATATGTATTTGTGCCTGATGTGTGCATATGCACCATGTGCATACATTTCTTTCAAGTGTGTACATGCTTGGTGTTGCATATGCAGTATGTACATGCCAGAACCAGAATAGGTCCTGAAAGGCACAGGATGCCCTGGAACTGACTTTAGATAATTGTGAGACTCTAGACATCATAGCTCTGATTTGTGTTATTGCTTTGCTTTTTAATAGTTTCCTTCTACTCTGCAGAGGAAGAGAGGGAGGGAAGATGAAAAAGAGCAAGAGAACACCTCAAAAGAAGGACTCCTTTAATGGTCACATGGTGACTTTCTTCAAGGGACAACTCCTATAATGGACACTTAGGTGACTTTTGTGGTTATACATCTCCTGGGTGAGCTCATCAGTGTTCTTTTCTTTCCATTTGTCCCTTGTTTTTTAACTTTCTGGTGAGGTTGGTGTCTTTCCACACACAGGCCATTGAACTTGAAGGTCTGTGTTATTTTAGAGCTCTCAACCATTATTTTGTAGGGGCCTTGTCTGTGAACCTGTAACAGTGGCCACACCCCTTTGGGTGTGGCTTCGGGCGAAAGGAGGCAGAAACAGGGAAGCATGAGGCATAGCTTCTGTTTTTCCGAGCTCCTTTCTGGTGGGTCAGCCGATCCAGTAGGAAGGACAGAGAAATGCTCCCACGGTTTTTTGTATTTTTCTGTGTAAGTGTTCCCCAATAAAACCCATTTATTATTATCTTGGGTCTAGTGAAATCTTTACACACATGCCTTCAATTGGTGTCTGACGTGCTTAGGTGGGTCCCTGCAACCGTCCCACATGGCTGGCTGTACAGCCTACGGCTTTTATATTTTGCTCCGGCTGCTGAGTCTGCTGCACAGTTTCTGTGGAAAAGCCAGTACTTTGCTGTGCTCTTTGCATGCCGTGGATTTGTGGGCGCGTGCTTGTGGAAAGTAGCCCAAAGCTTTCTGAGTTGCAGCAGATTTTCTTTCTGCTTCCATCCTCTTGAAGCCACACCCAAAGGGGTGTGGCCACTGTTACAGGTTCATAGAAAAGATGCTTAGAATTACCATCATCATCCACAGCTGTGCCCCACCACAGAGGACACTTCTCACCCCTAAGTGATGCTGCAGGCTGGCCTCTTGAATCCAGTGAGACCCACTGCCCCCCTTCTTGAGTGCTCGAGTGTGTGTAGGCGTTAAAGTTGTGCACTACCTAGTTGTGCACTACCTAGTTGTGCACTACCTCGAACTTAGCTGCTCCAGCCTTCAGTTCTCCCCCCACCCCAAACCACCCCCGCCCCCAGACAAGGTTTCTCTGTGTGGCTGGCTATTGGAGCAGGTCCTAGAACTCTCGTTGTAGACCAGGGTGGCCTTGAACTCAGTGATCCGATTCCCCCTGCCTTCTGAGTGCTGGGATTAAAGGCATGCCCAGCCTCAGTTTTTTTCAGTGACCACCCTCCGCAGTCCAAAATGTCATTCAAGTCTTTTATAGTTTAGGATTCTACACCCTATGTTGAATCAGTGTCACCAGGGCCCTGTAGGGTCATTTTGTAGGGGTCTTGTCTGTGAACCTGTAACTGTGGCCACACCCTTTTGGGTGTGGTTTCAGCCAGACAGAAGTAGTAGGAGAGAAGCTTGAGGTGTGTCTTGCCTTGGCGCAGTCTTTCTAGTGGGTCAGCTGATCTGGTAGGAAGGGCAGGAAAATGCTCCCGCAGTTCTTTGTATTTTTCTGTGTAATTGTTCCCCAACAAAAACCCATTTATCATTTAGCTTGGGTCCAGTGAATAATTACACCCTTGCCTTCAGCATCATGCCTATGAACCTGTAACAGTGGCCATGCCCTTTGGGTGTGGTTTCAGGTGTACATGGCCTGTTTAAGATAGAGGAGTTGGGGACAGAAGCTCCCTTGGGTTCCAGAGAGCATTGAGAGGCAGGGTCTGTATTCTTCGAGCAGGGACACCTGGACAGTTGCTTATGTTACATGTGTAAGTTCATCCCCAATAAAACACCTATTTATCGTTTATCTTGGGTCTGGTGAGCTTATTTAAACCTTACCTTCAGGGCCCTGTCACCAGGCCCTGTCTCCATATGAAACAGTGTGCCGGGATGGATGGCAGGTAGACATATTGGACCTATTATCAATGATTACAATTTGATCTTGCTGTCAGGGAAACATGTTCACACAAAAAGACCCAAAATGAAAGTATTTGGAGCCCCATTTCTAATGACCCACCACATCTTACCCCAAATGGACAAAAGACAACTGGTGCTGTAAATTTTACTACTTAAGATGGTGAGAGTGTGTTGCTCAGCGTTTGTGGTGCCCATCTTTAATCCCAGCACTGGGAAGGCAGAGGCAGGCAGATCTCTCCGAGTTCGAAGCCAGCCTAGTCTACAGAGCAAGTTCCAGGGCAGGCTCCAAAGCAATACAGAAAAAACCTGTCTCAACCTCACCACCACCCCCCAAAAAAAGAAAATAAAAAGATGGTGAGGTGTCCATTTAGCTACCCAGATATGGACCCCACACAGATGACAGAGGAGGCATGACCAAGTATATCTCTTAAATTACTAAAAGCAAGCAAACAAGCAAACAACCCACACTCCCCCCTGCCTCTCATAGAGGTAACTGTCTCTGAGACAATTTGTCTCCCACCAAGTCTCCGGCTCTCCTGCAGCATATTTTCTTTTTTTAAATACACTAGTTGTCAGGAATGGTGTCCTGGCATTAATTCCAGCACTCAGGAGGCAGAGGCAGGTGAATCTCTGTGAGTTCAAGGCCAGCCTGGTCTACAAAGTGAGTTGAAGGACAGCCAGGGCTGTTATACAGTGAAACCCTGTCTCCAAAAAACAAACGAACAAAACAAAAATGTGTTGTAGCTGGCTACTGGCCTCTGGCCTTTCATCTTGTCACAACCCAAAAGCACACATGAATTTGGGTGATGGTGAAAGGGAGTATTAGTTCCCCTATGGTGATGTGAGAGCCTTAACCCCACACTAGAGAGTCTGGGATTAAAGGCATGGGCCACCACTGCCCAGCCTCAATTTTTGCAGTGACCACCGACTCCCCAGTCCAGGAAATGTCTGGGAGTTTGATGTCAGCATGGTCTATATATAGAGTTCTATATGTCCAGTTAATATAGCAAATGCTATATTAAACAAACAAAAAACAACCCACATATGTGGAACAACGCAAACCAAGTTTGATGTGGAGACATTCCCCAGTTGTCCCAACACTGGGGAATCGCAGGCAGAAGGATCTCGAGTTCAGAGTCATTTTCAGTTGCAAGGAGAGATCGAGGCTAACCTGGGCTACGACAGACCCTGTCCGCAGCTTTCTAGCTGTATTATTCTGTCTGCATTCGAGGCAAATCTGAGGGTAGGAACATCCTGGTGCCTCTCTGCCCTTCTCTGGACCCTCTAGTGTTTGGCCCCAGTGTCTTTGTGAACTTTCAGTCATCAGTGCTTGGCACACATCCCAGTGTCTGAGGGCAAGGGCCTCAGGCGCTCAGTACTTTGAGTTAAATGAATGTACTGATACAGTCATTTTCGAGGTGTTGTTTATGTACTGATTGATGCGGTGGTGAAATCCAGTGCCTCGTGTATAGACAAGGGCGCTACAATGATGACACATCTCCCCAAGTGACAATTTTAATTCAGACAGAGCAGAAGATTTACATTCGGAAAATCTCGAGTTTGCTCTGCTCCCTGGTGGTTGGCTCACATCTTTTCACGGGGTGAAGACGGAAATATTTAAAGTATTTCCGGGGCCCAGAGGGCGGTGACTCAGGCTCATTTACATACCCACAATGCACTGCACAGGGGTCATTGCGAAATTTAAAACCAACCGCTGCTTCTTTGTTCCAACTTGGTTTCCTTCACCATCGTACAATTTAGAGAGATTTATGTGAGAATGAAACAGAAGAGTTACGTATTTTTTTGAAAAAAAAAGTGACCATTGGTGAAGTAAGATTTTTGCTAACATGAGAACTACATGCAGGGCGTCCGTAAAGAAGTCTGTCATATCCTGAGAGTAAAATCTCTCTTCTACAATTTTTGGGGGTCCCCACTTCAAAGCCAAAGTGGGGCCATATTTCGTTAAAGAATATAAGTTACTGTCTTACTAGGCCCTTTCAGGTTCTATCAGTAAGGGTATTTTATTCTTGAAAGCTTTTTTGAGACCGTGTTTTCCTGCTTTTTTCCAACCCCCGCAGATCCCGCTAGTCTAACTCCTTACCGATAGCTCTAAAATATCGGTGTGTTGTTGGTCCCGGCACATTCATTTTGTATACCTACAGCGCTTCTATCATGCACAAATCCTCACCCACAGCTCAGTAAAACCTGAAGGTAGTGGTGTGTTTAGGGCCTTCGTACTGGGGAGAGAGGCAAAAGTCAGATGAGACTTAATGAGACTGTCTTAAAACAAACAAACAAAAAAAAAGCCAGCTCTCCCCATTGGTGGAAAACACTCAACCAAACCAGAAAAGAAAATGTTAGATTTTCTTCCTTTCCCACTTTGGGGGATTCTTTCATTTTTCCTTTATCTATGCTAACAAAAACAAAATTCCCAGCTGGGTCAAGCCTTCAATCCCAGCACTCAGGAGGCAGAAACAGACAGATGTCTGAGTTCCAGACTGGCCTGGGCTACACAAAGAGATTCTGGCTGGAAAAAAAGGAAAACATCAGCAAAGTCTCCTAAAGAAACAATAACAAGAAAAAAAAAAAAAGCAAAACCAAAATTTAAAGACAACATATAACCCAAACCAAAACAAAACCCCAAAGTAGAACAGGAGGAGCTGATGGATGCCATTAATCCCAGCATTTGGGACGCAGAAGCAGGTGGATCTTTGAGAGCTAAAGGCCAGACTATATAATATATAATCAGTTCCAGGAAAGCCAGGGCTACACAGAGAAACCCTGTCTCCAAACCAACCAACCAACCACCAGGTGTGGGTGGAGTGAAGTGGTGTACATCTTTAATCCCAGAACTCTGGAGGCAGAAACAGGGGGATCTCTGTAAGTTCGAGGCCAGCCTGATCTACAGAGTGATTTCCAGGAAACCAATCAAAACAAAACAATCAAAAAGCCCAACGAAACAATGAGCAACAGGCAAAGCAGGAGAGCCCAAACTGAAACACCAAACTGAGATAGCTGGGCTGGGTGGCATGGGTCTGCTATTCCAGTCACTGGTGACAGGAGGCAGGAAGCTCAAAACCACCCTGCACTATAGAGCACGTTCAAGGCCAGCCTAGGTAATATAGAAAGATATTGTCTCAACAATTAAAAAGTAGAAATATCTGGGGATATGATGGAATGTCACAAAGCAGCTGTGAGGCCTGAGGCTCCATCATTAGCCCTGCAAGGCAAAACCTGAAAGAGGCTGGGAGAAAGCAGAAACAGGAGTGGTGAGGGCTCGCCCAGGGTATAAGCCATGGGGGTAAAGGGGTGAGATGTTGGGTTCTAGAGATACTTGGATGGTAGTCAGTGGACCATAGACATGGGGACAAAGAAGAGGCTTTGGGGACACTATGGTATTGAGTTACAGGAAGGAAGAGTGACTGACCATCACTGGAACTGGGGAAGACGGCCCAGCACTAGAGTTGGTTTTTTTCTTTTCTTTCTTTTTTCTTTATTTATTGGTTTCTCGAGACAAGGTTTTTCTGTGTAGCTCTGGAGCCTGTCCTTGAACTCGCTTTGTATACCAGGCTGGCCTTGTACTAACAACATCCTGATGCCTCTGCCTACTGAGTGCTAGGATTAAAGGCATTTGCTAACACAGGCTAGCTGGAGATGTTTTATTAGACACAAGGAGATGTTGATGTCTGGCTGAAATACAAGGGGTTGAGGAAACAGAACCAAAGCAAAAGTCAGGAGAGGAGCAGGTGTGTGTGTGTGTGTGTGTGTGTGTGTGTGTGTGTGTGTGTGTGTGTGTCCAAGTCAGGAGACTGGATTCCTGTGTGCACAATGGGTACCATTCTGTCCTGGGAAACTCCTGAGGCTGGTGGGAAGGGAAATACTTACAAGGAAGAGCTGGTAGAGTTCCTCCCCCATGGACTTGTGGACATGTTCCTCCACCAGTGGGAACATTTGCACAAAGAACTGCAGCAGAAGGTGGATGGGTGGCAAGACAGTGTGGGTGTCTGCTGACTTGACTGCCCATGCCCTGCAGTCTGCCACACGCCCACCCCAGCCCAGGCACCTCTAGAGTGAGGCTGGCCAGTCTCTGGCTGTTGCTGTGGTCGGTGTTGCCCATGGCTGTCATCAGGCTGTGGATCACGCGCAGGTACAGCAGCTCCTCTGCCACTTTCAAGTCACTTCGTGCCAGGATCCTTTGAGGAAGGACAAGAAGACAGGGACATAGGAAGGGAAAGGAGTCCCTCACCCCAAGTCTGAAGCCTCTCTCTCTCTAGCTGAGAAAGAAGAATTCCAGAAGAGCTGGGCTTTGTGGCACATGCCTTTTTTCCCCAGCACTAAGGAGTCAGAGGCAGATGGATTTCTGGGAGTTCCAGGCCAGCCTGTCTATGTAGAGAGTTCCAGGACAGCCTCATCTACATAGACTCTCTGTCATGGAGAGACCTTATTGGAAAAACAACAAAAAACAAGACAATGAGCTGCTATTCTTCCTTGAGAAGCCTATACTTTTTGTGGGAATTCATTCCACCAATAGTATTTGGGATACTGGCCTTAGGGCGTGCCTTTTTGTCTGCAGAGATGATCTCATAAAAGGAGAGAGACAGAGGTCCAGTGCTCCTCGGCCTGTGAACCTGGTTAGGGGATGTGAAGCAACATTTGGCCATTCCCAGGTCCCTTGGGCAAACAGAAGGACTCTGCAACTGGTTATACCTTGTCCTGTATCCGTGAGTCTCTTTTCCCCAGTTCTCTTAACAAGTGGCACACAAAGTTTAGGATTAACCCAATGGCCGCCTAAATTCGGCCTGCAGCCCAAACTCCATCCTTTGAAATTCCAGATTGCCCCACGCCCTAGCATTCCCCTGGCAGGTTTCACCAGGGCACTCCTTGGGAGCTAAGGCCTCGCAACTAGGCTCCCTCCAACACCCCCCCCCCACCGTCCCCTCCACTCGCCACAGTCACAAGCATTCCTTTGTAGCATTAGTCGCACCCCACTAACGCCGCTCTGTTCGCAATGAACCAAGCGGCTGCCGTACAACTCAGTCTTCCTGGCAAGCCGCGTAATCGCCTGCCTTGCGCTTCTGTCCCGCCCGGCAGGCCTGCGCCAGGTCCGCGTGGCCCGGATGGGTTCTGCTGGGCACGCTGGGGCAGGTGCCCGTCACCCTGCTCACGGCTCATAGCGTTCCTCAGCCTCTGATCTGCTTCCCTGACCCATCCTGCCAGTGTAGGAGCAGCAGGAACCCGGGAACCACGTTGGTAGTCTACCTAGCTTAGGCTGTTTTTGCTTGGCGTGACCCGTGACCCGGATCTCGAGAGCCGCGGGGATTGAGGCCGTTTGTGGCCCACCTGAGCTGCTTGCAGGTGCCTCAGAGTGGAGCAGGTCTCCCGAGTGCTCCCCCCCTCCCCCCCGGCCACTCTCGGCTCTCATCCTGAGGAAAGCCCTAGGCTCTCTCTGTAACCCAAATTGCTCTTTGTAGTTTAAATTCTGTTTAGAAACAACAGGTTATTAAAACTCTGGGAGCGCGAACCCAGAGCAGCATTCCAGGACCTGCTTTGGCGCCATGCCTCTGGGTGGTGGTAGTGCATGCCTTTAGTTTCAGCACTTGGGAGGCAGAGGCTTGGAGGATCTCAAAGTTCGAGACCAGCCTGGTCTACAAGAGCTAGTTCCAAGACAGGCTTCAAATCTTCACAGAGAACCCCTGTCTTGGAAAAACAAAATACATAAATAAATAAACAAACAAATAAATAAATAAATATTAAAGACTTCCTAAAGCTGGGCGTTGGTGGCGCATGCCTTTAATCCCAGCACTTGGGAGGCAGAGGCAGGTGGATCTCTGAGTTCGAGGCCAGTCTAGTCTCCAGAGCGAGTGCCAGGATAGGCTCCAAAGCTACACAGAGAAACCCTGTCTCGAAAAACCAAAAAAAAAAAAAAAAAAAAGACTTCTTAAAATTCAATGAAAAAAACAGCACAACATACCCAAAACTATGGGACACAATGAAAACAGTGCCAAGAGGAAAGTTCATAGCACTAAAATTACAAACCAGATGAAGCTAAATGAGACTGTCTTAAAACAGACAAAAAAGTTTTCCCTATTTGGGGAAAAAAACAAAAAACAAAAAACCCAACCAAACCAGAAGAGAAAACTTTAGATATCCTTCCTTTGAGCCTATTCCACTTTTTCACTTTTGCTTTATCTATGCTAACAAGAACAGAAATCCGAGCTGGGTCATACTGGTTCGAACCTTTAATCCCAGCACTCAGGAGGCCAAAACAGACAGATATAGAGGTCCAGAGCAGCCTGAGCTACCCACTGAGATCCTGGCTGGAAAAAAAACAAACCATCAACAAAGTCTCTTAGAGAAACAATAGCAACGAAAAACAACAAAATCTAAAGACCACATATAATCCAAACCAAAACTAACAAAAACACCAAGAACAGGGGGTGGTGATCCATGTCTTTAATCCCAGAACTCTGGAAGCAGAGGCAGGGGGATCTCTGTGAGTTTCAGGCCAGCCCGATCTACTGAGTGATTTCCAGCCAACCAAATAAACCAAACCAAAATAATAAAAAGCCCAACGAAATAATAAGCAACAGGGAAAGCAGGAGAACCCAAACTGAAACACAAAACTGAGTTAGCTGGGCTGGGTAGTGCTGGTCTGCTTTTCCAGTCATTGGTGACAGGAGGCAGGAAGCTCAAAACCACCCTGGACCAGAGAGCAAGTTCAAGGCAAGCCTAGGTAATTTAGGAAGATATTTTCTCAACATTTAAAAAGTAGAAACAGCTGGGGTTATGATAAAATGTCACATAGCAGCTGTGAGGCCTGAGGCTCCATCCTTAGCACTGCAAGGCAAAGCTGAAAGAGGCTGGGAGAAAGCAGAAACAGGAGTGATGAGGGCTCAGTTCAGGATCTGATATGTTACAAGCTGGGCACAGTGGCACATGCTTTTAGACAAGTGCCTGGGCCTGCAGACAGTATCAGGCGTGGCTTTCTGCAATCACCCACTCCCTCTGTTGGCCTACCCAATGGTCTTGGTGGCTGCAGCCTGCTTCAAGAACACTGGTAGCTGGGTGGTGACCTGGAGAATCGATGACTCTGAAGAAACGAGGGACCATTAGCCAGGAAGCCCTTTCCCTCCTCCAGGGGCAGCCCCGTATCAGGAGTCCTACCAGTGAAGATCTTGGCCTGCAGTTTGGAAGTTTCCTTGACGGATGGGATAAGCAGTGCCACAAGGCCCTTGAGCAGAGGCAACCGCACGTCATAGTGGATCAGGTCCTTTATCAGCTCGATGGCTGGGGAAGACAGAGATGCTGGAGAGGCCCCTGGTCCTCCAGAACTCACTACCTTCTACTCTGCTCTCTCCATCACCACCTCTCCTGTGCTTTCTGCTGCTCAGAAACTGGAAAGGCCTTGTATGGGGAGGTTACACTTCCTGCCCATCTGGAGCTAGTGAGTAGACACCGGCAAGAGGAGGAGTCAGAGGAAGGAGGGGATGGCGAGCCCACCCAGGAAAGGCCTCCAGGTCAGAGCTGGAGGTTGACGGCCATAGAAATGAGTTGCCTGGCAACAGCTTGGAGGAATTCAGGTTTGATGGAGAAAGAAAGGGCCAGGCTGGGACAGATTTCATTTATCTTAAGAATCTGATCCCTAGGGATCAAACTCAGGGCTCCAACATTCTAGGCAAACACTCTACCCCTTAGCTACATCCTCAGGAATGGGCAGGGTCTTTTGTTTTTTGAGCCTCTCCATCTTATATTATTGCCCTGAGGTTGATCCCCAGAAACCAGGTAAAGAGAGTTGAGAAGTGACTCCACCAGGTTGTCCTGACTGTCACAGGTGCACCGTGACATGCAAATGCCTCCAGCTTGCTTGTAATCCTAGTACTTGGGAAGTAGAGGCAGGAGAATCAGGAGTTCCAGGCCATTAAAGAAAAAACAAATAGCCAGGAATGGTGGCTAGAAGACCTGCTTCCTTCACAGACACTTCCTGCCCTGCAGAGGCTAAAGCAGGAGGATTGTGAGTTTGAAGAGAGTTCAAGCTTTAGGTAGATCAAGACCCTGTATGTATGTATGTATGTATGTATGTATGTATGTATGTATGCATGCATGTATGTATACACACAGTCACTTCCTATGCAGCTCAGTGTGGTAGCACAGACTTGCTCTCTAAGAACTTAGGAGGTTGAGGAAAGACTGAGGCAGGGCCATTATGCTTTTGAGGATAACCAGCATTACATAGCAAATTCCAGCCTAATAAAGGCTACCCAGAAAAACTCTGTCTTCCCTAGCACCTGGGATATTTCAAATGTGGGGAAAGTATCACACTTAGGGGTATGTGTTTCTATGTGTGTGCAAGAGAATGTGCTCGAATGTATGTGTGAGTATTTAGAGCTATTTGTTTTGTTGGGTTTTTGTTGTTGCTGTTTTTAGTGTGTTTGGTTTTTGGAGACAGGGTTTCTCTGGCTTTGGATGCTGTCCTGGAACTAGCTCTTAGACCAGGCTGGCTGGTCTCAAATTCACAGAGATCTGCCTGCCTCTGCCTCCCGAGTGCTGGGATTGAAGGAGTGGGCCACCACCACCACGCTGTTTTTGGTTTTGTTTTTGGGAGGGTTATAGTATATAACCCTGGCTAGCCTAGAACTCATCATGTAGATCAGGCTGGTCTTGAACTCACAGAGATCCTCCTGCCTCTGCCTCCTGAGTGCTGGGATTAAAGGCATGTGCCACCATGCCCAGCATTAGAATTGATTATTGGAGAAACTCACATCTCTGTGGATGGGAATGGGTGGAAAAGACTTCACTCTGCAAATGCACGGCTTCATGAAGGAATCTGTATTAACCAGCCAGTGGCTATAAACAGGATTCCTTTGACATGCCATCCTTGTTGTCCAGGAAAGATCTTTTCATGGCAAGAAGAGGTTGGGATTTGATGCTTGTCCACACAGACACTATCACAGATAGATTTTATTTTGGGGACTCTGTGTAACCAGAAAACCCTTGCTTCCTGCCTCCTCCCCTCAAACTCCCAGAGCCTGCAGCCACTCCCGGTCCCTCTATAACTGGAAGCCTTGATGCCTTTGCTTAGCTCTACATAAAGTTCAGCTAACCAGCACCTCCCTGAGCCTCCTCTGTAAGATCTGTGTTTAGGGAAGCAACATCATTTTTTTTTTTCTGTTCATCTGTCTATAAATATATCTATAAATATAATCATTTTCTACATCAAGATGAAGAAGTCCTTAGAGTGCACAGAATAAATCTAAAGCTTGTACATATGCAGCCACTTTCAAGGTGCCCACATATTCTGGAGTCACAAGCAGCAGAATTCTTTGCTCCTATTTTCTTTGGAAATCAGGGCGCTAGTTTACTATGCACTTCTAGACAAGACTGCCACCTTCTGGCTGTACCGAGGAAGCGCGTGTCAACATAGATGGTCTTTTCCAGCAGAATGTGCTTGGCAGGCTGTAGCTGACCAGTCAGTCATGTGCTCTGATTGCTGTGTGCTCTGCTACCCTCTTAACTGCACCCTATTCAAATACTAATGCTGAAGCACTAAAACCAGACTGATTCAATACATTTTCACTACATCATAATCAAAGACCAATACTGAAACCCCAAAAACTGATTGACTGACTATTAGACACAGACTCTTCAGTGTTTTAGTTTTGTAGACCACACTGGCCTTGAACTTGTGGCAATCCTCCTGTTACAGCTGTCTTCTTGTGGGATTACAGAGATGTGTCGTCACCATGCCCATCTATAAATACTTTTGGAGATTATTTTTAAGTGCTGGGTAGGCTGATGAGATGGTTCAGTGGACAAAGGCACTTGAAGCCAAACTGACTGAGTGAGTAAGATCCCAAGGACCACATGGCAGAAGGACAACAGTTCTTCTAGTTGTCCTCTGACCTTCACACACCTGTGGTATGCAGGTGTTCTCCATAAATAATAAACAAATACATGGTTGTACTAAAGGGCCTGGGAGGGTCAGCAGTGAAAGCACTTGGAAAGCAAGCGTGAGAAGTAGAGTTCATGTCCCCAGCACCCAGGTAAATGCTGGGTTAGCATGGTGGCTGGACTGGACTGTCATCACTAGGGAGCTAAAGATAGGTGGTGCCAGGGGCAAGCTGGCTAGCCCAGCTCACACTGTGAGTTACAGGTGCAAGGACAGACCTCACCTTGTAAGGAGGGTGGCTGGGTAGTGGTGGTGCTCGCCTTTAATCCCAACATTTGGGAGGCAGAGGCAGGTGAATCTCTGTGAGTTGGAGGCCAGCCTGGCCTACAGAGCGAGATCAGGACAACCAGAGCTCCACCAGAATAATCCTGTCTTGACAATACCAAACCCATTCCATCCCCACACCCCCCAAAAAAAGGAGAGTGGTGGAGGAAGACTTTCGATGTCACCCTCTGACCTTCTTATATATTGCACACATGTGGGTACATACTTGCAGATGCAAGCAGGCGTGTGTGGCGGATTACACAGACACACAGACACACACACACACACACACACACACACACACGTTCACACACAAAAGCTTAAGTTCTAGTGGGATGTAGAAAGCCAGTGAACTCAGATAAGAGAACCTGACATGATAGGTGATATCCTTCTGTATATATGTTTATTTTATTGGTTGATGAATAAAACACTGTTTGGCCAGAGGAAAGAGGAGAGAGGCTCCAAGAAGAGATCCCATGTAGCTGCCAAAGGAGTAACAGTTCCATGCATTCTCCAGTAAGCCAAGACTGCAGGGAAATATACAGATTAATTAAAAGACAGAGCAGGCTAATAGGAAGTCCTAGTCATTGCCCAACAGTTTATAAATTAATATATGTCTCTGTGTGCTTATTTGAGGCTGAAGTGTGACAGGACCTGTCTGGCAAGAAATTCCAGCAACACTGACAAAAGTGGGTCACTTGAGTCCTGAAGTTCAAGTCCATCCTGGATAATGCAGCAAGAACTGGTCCAAGATACAAACAAAAATGCATTATAATTATTGTTAATTAATTACTAAATTTGGAGAATGGGTTTCTCTATGTTGCCTTGCTGTCCTGGAGCTTGCTTCATAGAGCAGGCTTTGTCCAACGTACAGAGATCCTTCTTTCTCTGCCTCCTGAGTTCTGGCACTAAAGATGTGTCACCAAGCCTGGGTCATTATTATTTTTAAAAATCAGACAATCAATGAAGTATTAACAATATCATACTTGAAGGCAATCATCTGTACTCACTGATCCATTTTACAGGCCCTGAAAAGGCCTGGGAGTCTTTAGGATTTCTCTTTTATCCTCTCTGTCTCTGTCTTTCTGCTCTCTGTCTGTGTCTCTCTCCAGGTTCTCACTTTGTAGCCCTGCCTGCCTTTAAATTCAATTTCTAGACCAGGCTGGCCTTGAACTCATAGAGCTGGAACAACTGCTTCTGTTTCCCAAGTGTTGGGAAGCTCTTCTATCATCCAGAGCAGCATTTTAGCATTTTGTTGAATATTTTTAGCCTCCTGTCTGAACCAGGAAACTAACTGTAATTGACGACCAGGCTCAAGATCAGCTTTAATCAAGTCTATTCAATCTATCGGGATAACAAACAGACTATGTGTTTATCATCTGCTTCACAAATGGGGAATGAAAGCCCTATGAGTCTATCACTTCCTTGAATTTCCCAAAATCTATCATTGTCACAGGCTTCCTAGTAGAACGACTATAGAACCTTTATCATTTGTCACTTCCTATAAGGTTACCAGATATATTAAGGTTGGTTTTCTTAAGACCTTAGATTCATTCCCCTTTAATCTTTTTTTAAAAGTTTATTTTGATTTTTCGAGAGATAGGGTTTCTCTGTGGCTTTGGAGCCTGTCCTGGAACTAGCTCTTGTAGACCAGGCTGGTCTCGAACTCACAGAGATCCGCCTGCCTCTGCCTCCCGAGTGCTGGGATTAAAGGAGTGCGCCACCGACCCCCGGCTCATTCCCCTTTAATCTTAAAATGCAATGTTGAAGTTTATTTTCCATTAAATTTCTCTGTCTGGGTCTGAATATCTCTATGATCTGCTTTAATAAGTTTTTCTAAGGCTTGCACCTTGGCACTCATATAACCCAACTTTTTTAGGGATAAACCAAGATGATAATTAACAGTATGTCAATCCCAGTTTAGTATTCCTTTGTTTAATTGTTCCAATGTTCCATTTTAAAATCATACATTGCATAATCATACAGAGACCTGACACTTTCCATTGTAATGTGTTTCCCTTTTTTTTTGATTTTTTTAATTTGAATTAGAAACAAGATTGTTTTACATGAGTGTTTCCCATTTTTAATGGGAAAACTCTCTCTTTTAACTAATCCCTTTAAGAATTCTGATATAATCTTCACAAATCTCCAGACAGTGTCAGCTGTATCATGTCTGAATTGGAGAACTAGCTTGTGTCTGTTAGGTGAAAGTGTCAGCCTGAGGAGAGGGCTGTAGGCATCCCACAGCGGGCGGTGGGGGCGGGAGTTGAGAGAATATAAAATTATAAACTTAGAGAAATGAAACTGACAGCTAGCAGCTGTCTCAGCAACTGAAGGTTAACTTTCTGATAACTCCTCTGCAGCTTACAGGCTCTCTCTCTCTCTCTCTCTCTCTCTCTCTCTCTCTCTGCTTTGTTTTCTTTCTGAGACAGGGCTTCTTTGTGGCTTTGGATGCTGTCCTGGAACTAGCTCTGTAGACCAGGTTGGTCTCAAACTCACAGAGATCCACCTGCCTCTGCCTCCCGAGTGCTGGGACTAAAGGCGTGCACCACCACCACCACCACCACCCAGCTGGAACAAAGTTAATTTCTAGGTTAACTTCTACTTCTTCTTCTTCTTCTTCTTCTTCTTCTTCTTCTTCTTCTTCTTCTTCTTCTTCTTCTTCTTCTTCTTCTTCTTCTTCTTCTTCTTCTTCTAAGAATATTTATTTATTATGTACACAATGTTCTGCCTCCATATATGTGTGCATGCCAGAAGAGGACACCAGATCTCATTACAGTTGGTTGTGAGCCACCATGTGGTTGCTGGGAATTGAACTCAGGACCTCTGGAAGAACAGCCAGTGCTCTTAACCTCCAAGCCATCTCTCCAGCCCCCTAGGTTAACTTCTAATAAGTTGTTTCTAACTGACTTTCAGCTTCACATTGTTTTGTATCTTTCTCTGCTATGGGAAACTGGCTATAACAGGAAAGCTATGGGTTTTTGTAAACACCATTAGTTGTGTCAATAAAGCTGTGGTTTTTTTTGTAAAACCGTTGAGCTGAAACCTTGTAATCGAAAACTGTAAAATGCAATATGTCTCTAGGTTTATTTCAAAATTGTAAAAATTCCTTTGTCCATGCCTAATGCTTACTTCTTGCTATATAAAAAAGCCCCAAATCTGCCCCCATTGCCACAGTTTCAGAAACCAAAACTCTGGCTGTGTTCTCAGCTAGCTGAAAAGCTTTTTGTGCCCCACAGTGATTTTTTTCTTCTTCTGGAATAAAATTTGCTTCTGGCTTCATAGACTTCGGTGGTAAGTCTTCCATTGTTTTGTGTACCTCTGGACCGTGTACACAAAAAATAAAAGACCCAGGGACAGGTATTGGGGTTCAAATTTCAAGCTGAAGATCTAAAAAGCAAAGCAGTTGGTCACTGGCTCTTACTGTTCCTCTGATTGAAAGTCAGTCCTGGCTCCACCAGACCTCAGACTGCTGCCTCTCCTCAGGGTGGCTGGAGAACCTGAGACTTCAATGTCTTTCTATCCTCAACGTGGCTGGAGAATGAAAGCCAGCTCTGAGACCTTGTTCCTGTCTTATATACCTCCCTAATGCTGGGATTAAAGGCATGTGATCTCAGGTGCTGGGATCAAAGGCATGAGCTGTTACTCTTCACCCTTGTATAGGCCATAGTGGCCTTGAACTATCAGAAAACCCTCTACCTCTTAATCCTGAATCCTGGGATTAAAGGTGTGTTGCACCACTGACTGATCTCTATAGCTTGAGGCTTACTTTGCTTTCTGAATCTTCAGGCAAGCTTTAATAAATCATAAATAATATATCACCACAGGACCTAACAAACATCAGCTGACTTGCCTGCTTTCATTTTGAAAATTTATGTGTATGAATATTTTGCCATCATGTATGTCTGTGCATGCCTGGTGCCCATGGAATTCAGAAGAGGGTAGGGATTGTTGTGAGCCACCATGTGGTTTCTAGGAACTGAACCCAGGTCCTCTATAACTAGTTAAGAGCAACTAGTACTCTTAACTACTGAGTCATCTCTCCAGTGTTGGGAGGCCATGCTGGTCAGAGGTTGTAGTCCACCATAGCTTAGCAGCTCTTCCTGGGCTCAGCGCAGCATGGAGGACTCTCTCCCAGCAGGGTCTTCCCGCTCTCTACCTAGCCTTATCTGGAGGATGTCTCTATACCCCGATGGCTGACTTTTCTCAAGGATGACTCTTGACACAGTTCCCTGCAAATGCTCTTCCTCTGCAGCCCACATGGTAATTAGGTAACATGCTTTAGCCACTTTCATAGGGCCATGCTGCCACCACTCCAGTATGTGACAGGAGACTGCCACTTATGCAAATTAGGTGATCCCTCAGCCTCTGTCCCCATCCTATATATCTCCCCTCACTCCCTCTTATTGAAGTCATCTCCTGGAAGGCCATTTCCTCCATCCGAAGCTCTCTGTCATCCCTTCTGCTCCTTTGTCCTTGAAGACTATGGGGAAAGAGCCACACTCCAGCTCTGATGTCCTACTCATTTTGTTTAGCTGGCGACAGGGTCTCACTATGTAACCTAGCTGTCCTGGAATTCACTATGTAGATATCTGTAAATTCAAATTTACAGAAAACTCCCGCCCCACCGCGCCCCACCGCGCCCCACCGCCGGCCTTCCGTGCCTCTCTCTGTGTGCTGGGATTAAAGGCACGGAGTCACCAAAAGTAGGTTGATTCTCCTACTTTTAAAAATGAGTATGAAAAAAGCAAAACCAAAGTACACTCCAAATCTGGTCACGTTTTCCATCTTAGAGTCGTCCTCTCCTTCTGTTGTATATGGCTCTCCTCACCTTCTCCTATTTTCTGAGGCATAATCACACTCCACATCCCAGGCTAGCATAGACTTTCTATATGGACCACCATGGCCTTGAATTCCTGGCAATCCTCCTGCCTCAGTCTCCAGAGTTGCTTTACAGCTTTCCTGTGGCTACCTAGTGCCTTCCAGGTACATCTCAGGTTTACCACCTTTGGTCTTCTGGACCTGCTAGTGACAGGACTCCATGTCCCAGCGTTGTTATCTCCACACAGTCCACAGGCCTGTGTCCCGGGGCAAGCTCGGCCAGTGCTCAGCACATTTGGGTCAAGGGAATGATGAAGACAATTTTCAAGGTCTTTATTTATTTTGAGACAGGTTCTTTGTAACCCTAGCTGGCCTGGAACTGACTTTGTACAAGAGGTTGGCCTCCAGCCAGAGAGAAGCACCTGCCTCCCCCCCATTCCCCTACGAGTGTTGAGATTAAAGGTGTGGACCACCACAACCCACTATCCAATATATTTGGGTCACATGTACTGGCTGGTTTTGTGTGTCAACTTGCCAAGTTAGAGTCATCAGAAGAAGGAGCCTCAGTAGAGGAAACACCTGGATTTATCCAGCTGTAAGGCATTTAATCCTTTAGGGATCAATGGGGGAGGGCCCAGCCCATGGTGGGTGGTGCCATCTGTGGGCTGTTGGTCCTGGGTTCTGTAAGAAAGCAGACTGAACAAGCCATGGGAAGCAAGCCAAAAGCAGCACCCACCCCCCCGCCGCCTCTGCATCATCTCCTGCCTCCAGGATCCTGCCCTGTTTGAGTTCCTGTCCTGACTTCTTACAGTGATGAACAGCAATGCTGGAAGCAGTGGAAGTCAAAAAATTCCTTTTCTCCCCAGTTCCTTTGGTCATGGTGTTTTTCCACAGTAATGGAAGCCCTAAGACAGCACCCATCCACCATCCCTTCCTCCAACTTACTACACCCGGACTCCCTCCCACCTCACCTCCTTTTATTTTATTTGTTTTGTTGCTATTGTTATAAAGTTCTTATCAGTAACTTTCTGAGTCCAGTTAGTGCTGCCCAAATACTCATGGGTGTGGAGTCATCCTGGGGCAGGAGCATCTCTCCCTCCCTCAGTAGCTGTCAACCGCCAGTAGCTCCCCTCTAAGGGTGGGGCTTCGAGACCCCTCCCCGAAGTCAAGTCAGAGGTTATGGTTGGTGTGTGCACTCCAGTAAATACGGCTTTCGTGCCGCCCCCTGATGGCGGCCCGGCGCTATCACAAGGATAAAGGTTGGAGTTTGGGACCGAACGTCTTTTACATACCCATAATGCATTGCCCAGAGATCCGCGCTTTCTTTTAAAAGTATAAGCTCTTTTCCTTTTTCGTTTTGTTTTCTTGATAGCGATGCGGCATCGAGAGACAGAGTGTGAGCCGAAAGCAGAGGCCAATGACCACTTGTTTTGCGCATCTAGTTCCCATTTGTTATGCAGGAGTTTCGGGCGGCTGAGGACGGTGGGCGGAGCCGTTGTCAGCATACTCTGGTTTCTCTTCAGATCGTATAAATCTTTCGCCTTTTACTAAAGATTTCCGTGGAGAGGAACAATTCTGAGTCTTAACCTAATTTTTTGATGTCCCATTTCTGTGGGACTACTGTTGCTTGTTCAAAAACAGAATATAGTTTTTCTTTTTAAGTTTCTCGCTTTGTGTTTCAAAGCCCGTTATCACATGCCTTGTCTCCAGGTAGACCTCTTTTAATCTGTCTCCGTATGTCACTACTTAGACCCAATAAAGACCCTGTAGCACGCGAGGCAAATTTCTGAGAGTTTCAGGACAGCAAGGGCTACATAGAGAGACCTTGTCTCAACATCCCAAACCTGACTTATTTTTGGGACAGGGCTTCTCACTGTATCCTTGTAGACCAGATTGACATTAAACTCAGAGGAAGATCTGCCTGCTTTTTCTATCAGAGTGATGAGTTTATTTGGTCTTCTCTCCTTCTCTCTCTGTCTCTACAACATAAAGTCCATGCATTTTGTGTAACACCAATCAATTCTTTAAGGTCCCACTGAAGTCTTCTGAGCAAATTTGTGGAGTAACTAAAAAGCAAACATGTTGGGGAAGAGCTGAGCTCTGGCGTTCTCACAGACAGGATTGGGAGTTGTTTCACCAGGTAAGCTTATCTATCATGCACAAATCTTCATTTTTACCCACAACTCTGTAAAACCTGAAGGTAGCATGTGCTTAGGACCTTTGTACTGGGGAGGCAAAGGCCACAGGACCAAAACTCAAA